>NC_059298.1:5635553-5658053 GCF_017591435.1 Portunus trituberculatus
AAAACGAAATAGAAGAAAAATTCAAAGAAGCTGCAAAAAAGTCACCCCTTCCATGAAACTTATATATTTTCACTTACCATCCTCATCTAGAAACTGATCTAATATTCCTTTCAAAATTACTAACGACGACAACGACTAGACACTAACAGCCTGATTAATGAGGCTATTTCTCTACCACTACTTTGAGAAGCAACGCCTTCCTACATATTTTTTTTTTTTTTATCTAGCTAGAACTCATTATTTCGGTATTTCCTTTGTTTCCCTTCTGTCTCACTGACATGAAAAAAAGAGTGCACCACTGGAAAGTAGACATATTTCTAAGATACTTTTCCTCTACACACTTTCCCTCGAAAATTATTCATTTAGTGTTAATGCTAATTGATAGATATTGTGTAGAACACGAAAATCCCTCCATTAAGTTAGGTTAGGTGTTAAGTTTTGTTTAGTTACGGTTTACGTTAAGTTAGAATGCATCAATGGTTGTATATGCATAGAACACGAAAATCTGTGCACTTAAATAAATCTCTAAACCTAGGGATTTTTTTCGAAATCTAGGGAATGTTTCCGAAATCCAGGGAGTTTTTTCCCGACGGTTAGGAGTGTTCATATCGTGTTTTGGACATCAAAATCTAACCATTGATGTATTCCTTATTATTCAATATCAAACTGACGTTTTTCTAGTTAATTATCATTATTCATGGTTTCATCTTTATTACTGACTGAAGATTTTCTTTATGATTACCAATTCTTTCTTCAGAGGTAAAGTTGATTAACATGATTCACACACTCAGTGTCAGGCAGCGAGTATATAACAGCAACAAGTAAAACATCCCACAGAAGTCGAACGTTTATAACATTTTTTTTCTTTTTATGTTATAGCCTATAGAGTCTGTAGGTGTACTTGAAGAGTATGAGAAGCGCTGTCCAGCTTCCACCCATTAGTGGCGCAGGCAATTTTATTTATAGTGGTACCCATATTAGTGCCCATATCACTTACCCAAGCGCATCTTTAGTGTAAGGCAATTACACCTCCACCTAGAACCTGGGTAGCATGGTGACATGTAAGTAACTTTAAATCACTCGACAAATGACAAAGTTTCAGGCGGCACGTGATGGAATTCGAACATATGCATGGGCGTCTGCCCTATCCCACGCTCACCACCTTATCCACAACGCCACCGCCTCCCCTGATCGAGCAGATAGAAAAAAATAAGCCAAGAGATCTTCTTAAAGAAATACATCGAGACTTTGCTTTTCATACGCGGCTTTCTGATGATACGAAAGTTATACAACGACTTTCGTATCATAATAAGTTCCATTTACGCTCTAAAATAGACTCTTTATCCTTTCATCATTCTGAGTCACTCTTTCCAGCTACAGCATCAGTTATTTCACCATGAATTATCTTAGACAGCATCTTTACTTATTTAGCCGTTGCTTAGCGACATGGGATACGACACGTGCCCTGCAGCAAAACGTGACACGAATGTGTTTTTATGTCGAGGAATTTTTTGATGGCTCTTGGATTTTATGTTCTTTGCCGGGATCACCTTCATTAGTGACGGCTCAGCCTGGCGGGACTGACAAGGAGGGAGGATTTGACGGCGCGATCGTCTCTTCTCTTCACGTTGGAAAAGAATGGAAGCAACAGGAAGAAAATGTGTGTGAAAGATCTCGTTTTTTATTTATTATTATTATTATTATTATTATTATTATTATTATTATTATTATTATTATCATTATCATCGTCATCATCAGTTGGTGGATGAGGAAAACTGGTGGAGACGCCTCAGAACGCCTAACTTCATAGAAGTTATTTTAGCAAGAGATGAACTGTGAAGTTTTCAGTTTAGATAATTAAGGACAGACCGAGGATATCCAGTGTTGAAGAGGGTGACTGTTGAGTATCACTAAAGAAGAGGGCATATTTGTCTGGAAAATTGTGTCGAGTTGATAGATGGAGGAATTGAATATTTAAGGCATTGAGCACTACGTTTTCTCTCCCCCTATCAGAAATCTTAGAGAGATTAGACGTCAGGCGTTCTGTGGCGTACTTATGGGATCTGTTAACTTCCTGAAGGATTGGTCGTCTCTGAAAAGACGTGGAAAAGTGTAGGGTGGTATCATCGGTGTAGGAATGGATAGAGTAAAACGTTTAGTTTAGAAGAACATTGATGAATAATAGGAAGAGTGTGGATGACAGAACAGAACCCTCAGAAACACCATTGTTAATAAATTTAGGAGAACAGTGGATGTCTACCACAGAAATAATAAAACGGTCGGAGAGGAAAGTTTAAATGAAGTTGCAGAGAAAAAGAGAGAAACCACAGGAGGATAGTTTGGAAATCAAACGTTTGTGCCACATCAAAAGTTTTGATATGTCTAAGGTAACAGCAAAGGTTTCACCAAAACCTCAAAAAAAGAAGATGACCAGGATTCCGTAAGGAAAGCCAGAAAATCACCAGTAGAGCGGCCCTGATAGAAGCCATACTGGCGATCATATAGAAGACTGTGAAGTGACAGATGTTTAAGAATCTTCCTATTGAGGAGAAATTTACAAACTTTAGAGAAGCAAGAGATTAAAACTGTTGGACAGTAGTTTGAAGGATTCCTTTTCCTGTTCCTTTTAAGGAGCAGGCTCAATGTAGACAAACTTCCAGCAAGAAGGAAAGGTAGAAGTCGATAGACAGAGTTGAAAGAATTTGGCCAGGCAAGGTGAAAGCACGGAGGCACAGTTTTTTTAAGAGCAGTAGGAGAGGCCACATTAGGTATAAAAGCCTTCCGAGGTTTAGACCAGCGAAGCATTTTAATCAAGGGCATGAAATAGTCAAAAGGGGGAAGAGAGAGAGGGACAATCCTAGAATCATCCAAGGTAGCAAATGTTTAAGAGAAGAATTCAGTTTTAGAGACAGATGAGATGGCAGTGGTGCCACCAGGATAAAATAAAGAAGTGAGAAATGAAAAAATAAAGTTATTGGAAACGTTTTAGGCCAGATGCCAGAAGTCTCAAGCTGAGTTGGAATTCGAAAGATTTTGACATTTTCTTTTAATGAAGGAGTGTATGGCAAGTTGGAGAACAGACTTGGCATGATTCCGGACTGAAATATAAAGCACATGAGATTCAGTTGATGGAAGACTCACGTACCTCTCTCATGTCAAGTGCGGGAACAGGGTGTGTTAAATCAAGGTCTTGAAGGTGTAGGTTGAGAAAAAGAGTAAGGAATGTAAGCCTTCATACCAGGCGCTGTCACCTCTGCCATGCGCTCAGCACACAGATCAGTCTCTGTCACGGAAGCTGTAGTCATTCCATGGAAAATCAGCGCGATACCTCCTCAGGTATTACCAAATGGTAGAGGCGAAACGGCAGAGGCACCTCCGATTTGAAGGATCCTGAAGAGGAATTGGAGAAACAGGACAAGATACAGATATGAGATTGTGATCGGAGGAACCCAATAGAGAAGATAAGATAATAGGATGAGATTAGAGGTAAGGAAGAGATCAAGAATGTTGAGCGTATCTCTAAGACGATAAGGAATACGAGTAGGGAGTTGCATCAGTTGCTCTAGGTTATAGAGGATAGCAAAGTTGAAGGGTAGTTCACCTGAATGATGAGCGGAGGGAGAGGAAAGCCAAAGCTGGTGAAAACTGAAATCCCCAAGGATGGAGATCTCTGCGAAGGGATAGAGAAAGAATGTCCTCTATTTTTTAAGTTAAATAGTCAAAGCATTTCCTACAGACAGAGGAGTTAGGTGAGAGGTAAAGCACATATAAATTTAGTTAGAGAGTGACCTTTGAGTCAAAGCTAGATGGTGAAAAACTCTGAAGATTCAAGAGCGTGGACACGAGAGCAAGTCATGTTGTTTGGCACATAGACGCGAGATATGGAAGACGATTGCGAAGACTGATGTAGAGTAACACAGGGAAGTCAACGTAAGGTCCGGGAAAGTGTTAATGAACTAAATATCCGGAAGCTTGACATTTATGTGTGATTAGGTTTCTTTATATGAACATATTTCCTTTCCTGGAAGATAACAAGACAAAAGTATTCGTGTCTTACCGGAGTAACCTTCTATGCATGTCACTATATTTTTCAGTATGTATTCTATTGTTATCATTAGAGGTGTGGTAAACGCCCACGATATGGGTCAATTGTTTGCGTCATAATGAAGGAAGAGGGCAATGAGTCGAAGGGGAATTCAAGTAATAGGAGGCAAGGGTGAGAAAGAAGAGTAAATGAAGGAAGGAAAAGAGGAGAAAATTTAGTAATACGAGGTAAGAAAGAAGAGGAGGTAGTGAAATAAGAGAATGACTGAAGAGAGAAAATTAGGTAATACGAGGAAGAAAGGTGAGGAGAATGAAGAGGTGAAGGAGGTGGAAGAGGAACAACAATAGAAGACGCATGAAGAGGAGAAAGAGATGGTGAAGAAAGAAAAAAAGTGTTAAAGAAAAGAAATTTAGATATAAGAAAAAAAAGAGAAAGATGAGGAGGATGATACTGTGATACTATGATACTGGTGGTGGTGATAGTGGTAGTGGTGGTAGTAATGAAGATGGTAGTAGTGATGAAAAAAGGGAAAAATAATAAAGGAATGAAATGAAGAAAAAAATTAATAATGCATAAAGAGATGAGAAAAACAGAGTGATGAACGAAGAAAAATAACGGAGGAAACATTTGATAAGATGAAAGGATGAGAGGTGGTAGTGGCAGTGATGGTGATGGTGGTGGAGACTTTTTTAGCAGAAGTAACTCACCTGACTTTCCTAAGTGTGGGTCCTCTGGTGCTGGTTCTTCGCACGTTTTTCCCTCCACACTCTTTTCTCTTAAATCACGTGACAGATAAATTAAAATGGATTTGTTTAATTGATTGACAGCAGCAGCAGCAGCAGAGAGAGAGAGAGAGAGAGAGAGAGAGGTGGGGTGGTAATGTAAGTAGCGGTGGGGGGATGTGGAATGGAAGAGAAAGAGAGAAGGCATTAACTACGTGAAAGGAAAATCTTAGTACAGTATTTAATCTCTCTCTCTCTCTCTCTCTCTCTCTCTCTCTCTCTCTCTCTCTCTCTCTCTCTCTCTCATCTCTCTTTAAGCCCTTGTCATAGCTCCAAGAACCAATATCATCCTAGCTTCTCTTTTCTTAAACTGTTATTGGTTTTCACGCAACTTAACCATTAAACCTATTCTGCCATTAGAATTTTGCCCTAGTTTCCTAATATTCAGCGATTAGTTCCATGCATCACTTGTTCAATGTAATCGTCGGAGTCTGTCATCTAAATCAGAGTACTTATTGTTTTTCCCGCGGTTGTGACTTTATTTCCACTCTCCCCAGAAACTCAGCGCTTTGTGATAGACCCCCGGCTTAGCGTTGGGTGAGTAGGCAAAGAGAGAGAGAGAGAGAGAGAGAGAGAGAGAGAGAGAGAGAGTGTGTGTGTGTGTGTGTGTGTGTGTGTGTGTGTGTGTGTGTGTGTGTGTGTGTGTGTGTGTGTGTGTGTCTGAGTTCATCACAATTTTGAGTATTACACTATGATTCGTGATCATCAGCTTTAGTCTTCCAGTTTAGAGTTCAAAGTTCATATGACGTGTGTGTGTGTGTGTGTGTGTGTGTGTGTGTGTGTGTGTGTGTGTGTGTGTGTGTGTGTGTGTGTGTGTGTGTGTGTGTGTGTGTGTGTGTGTGTGTGTGTGTGTGTGTGTGTGTGTGTGTGTGTGTGTGTGTGTGTGTGTGTGTGTGTGTGTTTAAAGAGAAATAATCCTGAGATTGTAAGGATTTCCCGTCAATATCTTCCTGGACTGCGTCACGTCAGGTCTGATAAGAAAAGTAAAGTAATTTGAAAAGTCAGACGCACGATCTCGTAATTTCACATTTAATATCAGCAAAGTCTGAGCAATATTTCATAACTTATTTCATATCATAGAGTAGCAAAGTTTGGGCATCAGCAGCACCAATATCTATCACCGCTTCACCAGTACCTATTACCACTTCACCAGTACTGTGCGGAGTAAAACGCTTTCCCATTCTTTCTCACGGACCTACCTATACTGTCCACCGGCTATCTGTTTATCTCACCCTTTCCACTAATTTACTATCCTGTCATCATCTGCATCCGTTGCTGCTTTAACAGTACAAAGAAATTAAGTAGCAATGTACATGTTAGTGGAGTAATACGTATGTAAAATGTGCATACCCGTAAAATTCTTTCCTTGGAACACTTTTCAGGTTTCCGTGCTTTAAATGAAAAAAAAAAATACTGTTTGCCACATTTCATGCGGCCCTTGTTAGGAGAACGACTGATCGCATATCATTAAAACGTGACTTCCTGATGAAATTTGTTGAAAGAACGAGGTATGGATTCGAACTCGTAAGCTCCTTGCAGACTGTGAATTGAGAGGATGCTGAAAGAAAATTATTTAACAGTAATTTGCTTCACTGTATCTGTGATATATTCAATATTGAAGTAAAAGAGAAGAGAGAGGGTAACACTTCTCATCCTGAGCGCGTCACTGGTCTTAAAGGTAGTTGTGTAGTGAATTGACCTAAGCAATATGACACATCCCTTGCTTGATGTTCCGTGTCTTCTCGCCTTGAGCTTTCCTCGAAATGGACGATACAAAGAAATGTAAAAGGGCTGAAGAGTCTCGCGTTTGCTTTTACAAAATCCATCGGAAACGAGATGTTAAGCAAAAACAAGTATCCTTCAGCTGCACGTCGATCACATCTGTTTGAAACCAAGGCTTCCTATTTGATTCTGGCATTGCCTTGGCCCACGTTATTTCACCACAAAGCGTGTAGTTGACAGGTACATTAAGCTGGCCTTGTGAGAGGATTGCTTTACCTTGGCACGAGTGAAGGTTGCTGTTGCTAGGGTTTAGTTCCGCTGCTGCTGGATTCGCTACAAGGCATTACCAAATCTCAGGATTTTACGAGTTTTCCACATAGTCTGTATTTGGCTTGTATTATGGAGCTGCTGGGTCAGGTTATGTTAAGGAACGCTACTTCTTCCATCGAAAATGACCTGTGAGTCATCCTTCATTTTTTTCCATAAGAAGGTTTCCTCCTCCCACTTTTTCTTCCTTTTAAGGAGATTATCAAGACCCCTGTCAACTCCTACGAAGTATCTGTTACTACTACTACTACTACTACTACTACTACTACTACTACTACTACTACTACTACTACTACTACTACTACTACTACTACTACTACTACTACTACCACCACTATTACTACTACTTTTACTTTTACTACTACAACAACAACAACTACTACTACTACTACTATTACTACTACTACTACTACTACTACTACTACTACTACTACTACTACTACTACTACTACTAATAATAATAATAATAATAATAATAATAATAATATTATTATTATTATTATTATTATTATTATTATTATTATTATTATTATTATTATTATTATTATTATTATTGTTGTTGTTATTGTTGTTGTTATATTATTAATGTTATTATTATTATTATTATTATTATTATTATTATTATTATTATTATTATTATTATTATTATTATTATTATTATTATTATTATTATTATTATTGTTATTGTCATTGTTATTATTATTATAGTCTGTCAGAGACACTGGATAACTATACCTAGTATGGGTAGAGTGGCTTGCAATAGACCGGCAGCTGCAAAACATCAGATGTGTATTATTACAGTAATGTTTGTCATGCAGTATAATCATAGAAATTAATGATTTTGATGGTGATAATTGTGATGATGATAATGATGGTAATGATAAAGATGGTGGTGGTGATGCGCATGCACTGTGCTCTCTACCTGCACAATGATTCGGAAAGATATACACCAAGAGATTGTAAGAAAATTGCTAGGCTTTTATTATCAAGAGGGAGAACTCATGCATAGTGATATCATCCATTCATATTTTTCTATAAAGAATATCAGACGAGAATCATTATTTAAACAACTGTGTTTTTATTTTGGAAGAATCTTGATGCTATAAAATTAATCACACACACACACACACACACACACACACACACACACACACACACACACACACACACACACACACCAGTCATGGAGTTTATCACTTATGGATTTTTTTTTTTCCATAGCTATGTGTAGTTTTTTTCATATACATATCTTATTTTTCTGTACTGCAGCCTTATGGTTGTGTAACGTAGAAAAGATTAGTCCCTTCTGTACCATGACGCGTTTCCACATTCATTCTGGTTAATATTTGATTTTATACAGCTTCAGAAACTTATGTGAGGATTAGAATAGTGAAGACTGGCCAGTAATCTTCTGACCTCCATAGACCCTTCCTAATATGGTTGTAGTTGTATCAGTAACATCAGTAGCAACAACAGCAGCAGAAGTAGTGGTAGTAGTAGTAGTAGTAGTAGTACCAGTAGTAGTAGTACCAGTAGTAGTAGTAGTAGTAGTAGTAGTAGTAGTAGTAGTAGTAGTAGCAGTAATGGTAGTAGCAGTAGCAACAACAACAACAACAACACTCCCACCACCACCAAGAACTACAACAGTGATAGTAATGATAAATACCTTCAACAAATAAGGTCTGCATTGAATATTTCTCAATTCTCAAGCTTACACAAACCGACGGAGGCAAAAGTGCAAGGCAGAGAGAGAAAGAAAACGGGTCACATAAGCCGCGGCACACAAAATAAAGAGGGAGACTTTCGGAAAACAAATACCAGTCTCTCTTCTTCGTGAGAGGACGTGAGATGTAGAGGAAGTCGTGTCTTTTCAGCCGACTATAGAGTGCTAGCGCATGTTAAAATTAATTAGAGGCACAAATAAGTTTCCAGTTATTGTAGTGAGCTGATAGATAGATATAGATAAATGTATACGTAGTTTTAAGTTAGTGTAGCAAGGAAGTAAATAATTTTCTAGGCAGTTGAGCTGAAATCTACGGCTGTTTATGCACTTTCCAGCTTCTGATTATTATTATTATTATTATTATTATTATTATTATTATTATTATTATTATTATTATTATTATTATGCGACCTCTCCTTTTCCGCTGCGTAATTCCCCAATTACCCTGAAATGTGAAGATTACATATAAAGGAACATGACGTGAACGTGAAGGCATTGGTGATGGTGGTTCTGGTTAGTGGTATTGATGGTGATAATAGAAAGAGGAAATAGTATTACCAACATATACTGTAATGTTTGTTTGTCCCTAAAGAAGGTATTTGTTGAAGTGCATGATAGATACTTAAAAACAACGTATGCCAGAAGAGGATAAGATAGAACATTACTCCTCCTTCCCACTTCTTATCTGGGCAGGAAGTGACAGGGTGATGATTGGAAATGGTAAGTAGCGGTTTGGTGTGCCTATTACAACTGTGGTGGTGGAAGAGAGTGGCTGTGATGATGTTAGATGGTCGTGATGGTGTTTAACAAGAGACAGCGACTAGTGATTGATAAGGCAATGTTAGATGAAAGACGTTCTAAGCCTCAAGCATCTATCCTAAACCTCAGCTGTGCGTCATGTAGACCAGAGACGCCAAATCCACTACCTCTTGTTGGCGGAAATAAGGTCAGAGTCTGGTCTTGTGGTTTTCTATAGCTTCACAGGAGTGGCTAGAAACTAAGAGGCTGACTGGAGGGTGGTGATCCCCGCGTCCCAGAAGGAGGCACGTCAAACCATTGGGCACTCAGCGGGTCTCGGCGGGAGGCCTCGGTGAAGGCGGTGGAAATGGAAGTGTGTTGCCGATGCCGGAAATAGGCAGCGTATTTATGGAAGAGACTGGCAGTGACACGGCCAGACTGTTTGTGTGTGTGTGTGTGTGTGTGTGTGTGTGTGTGTGTGTGTGTGTGTGTGTGTGTGTGTGTGTGTGTGTGTGTTTGTATGTTGGCTGTCTGTCTGTCAAATTCATAAATATTTTTTGATGAGTTACGTTTTCCTTATTCTGAGTCACACATTTAGATGAAAAAAACACGAAGAAATTAATGTACATCACAATATAATGACGCTTTAGGCTCACGTCCACCTTCACATGTTGTAATATAAGTGTAATGTAAGGTAGTTTTATAGACTGTTATTCCTTCGTGATAAGTTGCATGCCAAAAGAAGGGATTTCTTTAAGTGTGATTTATTGTTTTATGTTAGTGCCACTTCAAGTCTGGTATGATACAAGGTTTGAATATGCAGAACACTGTCAAACCAGTTGGCGTCCATTCTCCCTATTGACGATCAAACTACCTCCTCACTTCCTTGTGTCTCTGAGTGAGGGTTCTTTGCTCGCCACGCTCCATAAAGGTAGAGATTACTGACGTGGCGGTGTGGGGCCTAGTCTACTCGTACCTAGCTCACATTCACCCGGGTTGGCTTTCAATATAAAAAAGAGATAGCGTCATCATCCAGTGTCGCCAGTGTCGCTTCCTCTGGTCTAAGAGTTGTGCTGGACTTGTTTTATTGGTCTTTATATTTACACATTTTCGTGATGCTGCTTCCGCTCCTTTTTTTTAATGACATTTTTCTGTAGTTTTGAATATAGTTTCTGAAATTATAAATTAAGTGTCATACCAGCATTGCTTTCGTTGGTGTTTTGATTAAAGATTTCGATATATCTTGAACGATTTCATTCTCTCTCTCTCTCTCTCTCTCTCTCTCTCTCTCTCTCTCTCTCTCTCTCTCTCTCTCTCTCTCTCTCTCTCTCTCTCTCTCTCTCTCTCTCTCTCTCTCTCTCTCTCTCTCTCTCTCTCTCTCTCTCTCTCTCTATATATATATATATATATATATATATATATATATATATATATATATATATATATATATATATATATATATATATATATATATATATATATATATATATATATATATATATATATATATATATATATATATATATATATATATATATATATATATATATATATATATATATATATATATATATATATATATATATATATATATATATATATATATATATATATATATATATATATATATATATATATATATATATATATATATATATATATATATATATATATATATATATATATATATATATATATATATATATATATATATATATATATATATATATATATATATATATATATATATATATATATATATATATATATATATATATATATATATATATATATATATATATATATATATATATACTTATCGTGTTTATGGTGCAAACTTTTTTCTCATTTTGTATCATCAGCTCCCAGGCTTTGTATTCCCGAGGGTGACTTTTTTCTTTTGTACAGACAGGAAGTGCAGGAAGTTCATTAAACCGGCAAGCGAAAAATGGCGTCATTAACACTGCCTTTATCATCCTGAGTTGAGTGCGCTGTTTCCCACATTCCCTTCAAGCCGCTTAGACTGGCTTGGTCTTCTGCAGTCACCTCTCCTCTTTCATCACGCCAGAAGGATGGTGGAAAAAAAACTAGCAGTGTTATCTCGCTAAATTCCTGAGATGTTGCTGTAATCCTCTCTTTCTCTGACATGAAAAGAAATATATCAGTGGAAGGAGTGATAAATTACCTTGCTCTCCTCCTGTCACTGTTCCTTATTCCACAAGAAACGTGTTGGAAGAAACAGATTTGTAGAAGTCAGCTGAAATCCAGAGATGTTGCTTTATTTTTAGTGCAATGTTGGTGAAGGTAAAAAACAAATGTTCTTTCTGACTCCGTAAATCGTAAATTTTCATCATTATTCATTATTCACGTGCACACATTCTCTTTCTTCCCATCCCCCTGGCACTCAGTTTAATTTCTCTGAAATTTGGGAATGGCATTGTAATTTTAGTGACTTTCAGAAAAGAGACGGATAAATATATTCCCAATGTATTGGTAGATCACAGATTCTTCCTATGCACACATTTTCTTTCTTCTCATTTCTTGTTGAATATGGGGTAGACTGAAAGGTCCTCACCTCTTCTTGGCACGTGGAGGTAATATTATCCTTTCTTGTTACGTGAGTGGTTCGCTGTAAGTGGTGTTAGTATGATTATTTTTCCCCTTTGGAGTGACGAGCGCACAGGATCAGAGTTAGCTGAGTCTGTACGACCTCCCCATCACAACTCTGTAACCTCTCCCACCGCCCACCAATAACCCTCTGTCACTGGTGAAACAAGGCCAAGTACCTCATGGCCTTCATTCCCCCCAGTGGCCCCACTAAAACTAGTATAGGAGACTGAAAACTTGCTAGTCAAACGAAAATTTCAGATCTTTTGGGTCATTTTCCTGTATACAAGTGTAGTTGACACTTTTTTTTCTTTTATTGAGTCTGTTTGTATCATGTATTATGAAAGTCAACATGTAATCGGAGTATATAGAGTAGTGCGGCAGCGCTGCAGATGTGCGTCTAGCTGTGACCTGAGCCAGCACGAGTCCACATCAGTACATTCAGGTGGACAGAGAAAGAAAATCATTGATCGTTCTGAAAAATATTGAAATAAAAGCAATATGGAGAAATGGACTGCCCTTGATCCTGATGACTTGTGTGTGTGTGTGTGTGTGTGTGTGTGTGTGTGTGTGTGTGTGTGTGTGTGTGTGTGTGTGTGTGTGTGTGTGTTTCGAGAGAGGAAGCAAAAACTGTTAGGCTGCACTAAGTGGATTCCTTGTTCTCTTTCATGTGTCGTCGCTTTGATGCAACCCCCGTGCCACTGATGAATGCTTTTGCTGTATAGGTAGCACTGATATTCAGCCTAATTAGCTTAGGCTGACGATAATATAACGATATTTTCTTTTCTGTTAATGAGAATGATTTTTTCTAATGAATTTTCCCACTCTGATATAAGCAAAAATGTACCAGTTAAATGAAAATTCAGCGATTTTTTTACTCACTCACCCTCTCCGCCATGTGGTAAAGGAAAGGTGATATGTGTGACGGAGCACTCCTTGCCCCCGGTGCCGTGCGTCAGGACCATTGACATCCTGCTCTGCGTCATAGCCTTGGCCGCGTTGAGCATTCCGCACCTAGTGGGTCACTGTTGTCTCTAATGGCTGGTGTTCGTATAAATATTTTTTTTTCTATTTTCACTTTGATTGGCATGTGCGTCAAATACAGAAATGATTTTCACTAATGTGTCACAAGTTTATTTATGCATTTGTTTATTTACTTATTTAATTATTTCTTGTGTTTTTGTTTTTAAAAGCTTCATGCCATTTCATTTTATGCCTAATTTCACTGTGGCCACTGTTACCTTGCTGGCCACCAATACCCACCTGTGTAACTGCTTCCTCCCTATTTGTCATAATTAAATCTAGAATGTTATTCCCCTGTATGGGTTCTAAAATTAACTGTTTCAAAAAAATACCCTAAATGATTTTAAGAAATTCCTTTGCATCACTGTTGCCTACCATCAAGCTCCAGTCAATATTCCTATAATTGAAATTGCCTACATATATCTGACTGTACCAGGCTTCTCTACTTATTTCCTCCTATAATGTGGATTTTATTTCATTTGTAGCATTCGTTGGCTCTTACACTAAACTCAATACTACTGATTGTAATCCTTCCTTAATATCCATCCATAAGGCCTGTTTTGCTATCTGTCATAATTCTACTGTTAATGCAACATTACAATGTGTCCTAAACGCACAGCGTTAAGGATATAATGTTGATGCTGTCACTAAAGAAAGCAACTAGATGTTCATATTTAGAGTAGTAGACATTTCCATAACAACTAAAAATCATTCATGAATAATTGCTATTAGTTCACATATCCTGTTACCCTCTTTATGGATCCCTCGCACTCCCCGATCAGTAATGTTGTACAAGCGTCTACTTTATCCCGCTGCCCTGGTTTCAATGATCCAATTATTTGTTGACCGAAAGCAGAGCACTTCTAATTCTGTCTGCAATTCTTATGTGACTAGGTGGCGTTGTCACGCTGAGGGTTGTTGCCCTTGACGTCATCGCTCTCATTTGTTGTAGAAGTCTGTGGACCTAAATTTTAATAAGCTGATGATAGTGCTGCGCTGAAATGGTATGAATATATTAACAAGATTAACTTAAAAAATTTACTCATATCGTAATATTTTTGTAAATCACTTTAGAAGCTTAATAAACCAGTAAATTACAGAGACGTGTTGCAAGGCAACCCAAAAATAAAGTGAGACAAACTACTGAAAGGGAAACTAAAAACAAACACGAAGAATCTGTGACATGTGATGACAATGAAATAAACATTAATTAGTAAAATTATAGTTCTGGTGGATATTGGTAATAAATCAACAAAAGGTGGAAGCAGAATCCCTTGAAATGAGTGGTAACAGATGAAAAGAAACAGTGTGTCGCGGTGAAGGATGTGCAAACTGAAATGATGGCAATGCTGAGGAGGCGGTGGTAAGGTGAATGACAGGCCTCGGGTAAATGTGACGAGCTGATTGAGAGAAGAGGCTCATGCCATCAAGAAAAGCCCGTCTCCTCCTCCTCCTCCTCCTACAAATCCCTCGATGTCTTGGAAATGCAATATGTATATGGATGATTAAATGCATATTTGCCACTTCGTTCCCAGCCATAACAATTCGTAGATTTATCGCCCCAGCCGTCAAACCACGTCTCTCTGTGGCACACCAGCTACTAAATGTCTCACCACGCCACGTTTGCCCCAGCCACGTTAGCAGCTAGATGTTTAAGATGAAAGAAAAAATGTATTTGCTGTCTGTACTATAACACTATAACGATGACACTGTACTATGACACTACGACATGCTTTAAAACTACATCTGTCGATTAGCTGTGTGAAATTCCTTAATATTCAAATTATGATTTCCATTTACTCTAGGGGACTTTAATAAATTAACATAATTTTTTCATAACTGCCGTTGACATTTTTTCCTCGTATTGTGTGTGTGTGTGTGTGTGTGTGTGTGTGTGTGTGTGTGTGTTCTGAAAAGAACCTCGCTAACCTCTTAACTGTTCTAACTTATTAGTTATATTGAGGTTTTAAAGCCACAATATAATGAATTAATTAGAACAGTTAAGAGGTTAATGAGGAAAGCTAAAAGCAATTGTGAGTTGAAGGTAGCCAGCCAGGCAAAAACGGATCCCAAGGGATTTTTTTCAGGTATATAAGACGAAAACTAGAGAAAAAAATAGGTCCTTTAAAGGAAGTTAACTGAGAGCTGGTTAGTTCTGGGGGAGGGTAGTGTAGTAAAATTATGAACGAGTACCTTTTAAATGTTTTTACTCAGGAAAATATGCAGGAATTTCCAGATAGTGAACAGATTTTTAGAGCTCAAGAGAGGGAGAAGCTAACAGATTTTCTCATAATTAAGGAGATGGTAGGACATGAGATGGACTAAAAAGATTCAAGTCACCAGGGTCAGATGAAATATATCCAAGAGTACTTAAGGAATGCAAGGAGGTCGTTAGCGAGACGTTAGCATCGGTCTTTTGAATGTCACTAGAGTCAGATAAGGTACCGATAATGTGCAGGCAAGCTAATGTTATACCCATTTTTATGAAAGAAAAAAAAATCTTAGCCTCAAATTATAGACCTCTTAGCTTAACTTCAATTGTAATTAGATAAATGGAGTCAATAATAGCGAAGAACATGAGGGAGCATGTACACCGGTGGTTCCCATACTTTTCCTGAGCGAGTATCACTTGGAGGCCCCTTACAGTCCCAACACCTGGTCCCAGAAAGAAACCCAATTCCAGCAAATATCTATTTATTCACAAGTAGAACGCACAAATGAACTAACAACAAGGAACACAATTTAATTCAATTTTCCGGTTAATAAGAAATTAAAATCAAACCAGAGTCCTAAACAGAACAGAATTTTAGAATTATCCTGATGGTAATTTTGAAAGTGTCTGAGTTATGAAAAATACATTTTGGAAGCGTGGAGGTACTTTGATAAAGTTAATGCTATCTTTCTGACCGTTCTCTCTTTACTGCAAGACTTTTCACAGTATTTAGTCCCAATTACCCCGATTATTGTAACAGCAAGATGCATACAGACTGTCTTGACTTGCTCAGTTTTCCCTCAAGTCTTAGGACAAGGCAGAAATAGATTACAGAAGATCGATAAAACGAAGATGTCTTTACGTGAACTATTCAAAAAACGAAATGTCTTGCCAAGTCTAAAAAAAAAAAAAAAAGGCTCTTAATTAAAGGAAAAAAACTTCAACCCATATCGTCCCTGGGGTAGGAAGACACAAAAATAGATGAATAGAAGTAAAGCAAATTAGCGCATTGTGGAATATTCGCAAGGAAAGTCACACGGCTCGTTCTCGCATTTATAAATACTTATCCTAAAGAAACCTTTTTACCTTACTCCTCTTTTTTCTAAGGGTAACATGTAACACTGAACTTCTAGAGAATTCTACGAGAAGAAAAGAGAAATGGCATCCTGAAAGCTGATCCGTTTCCTCTTTCAACACAAAGGAAAATAAGACAAATGTTTTTAACGTAATTTCTTTTCTACAAAACATGATAGAAAATAACACAATGCCAGCGCGCCACAACCTGTACTCAACAAGATTGTAGGAAAAAGTAGCAAACGTAATAACTATCGTAATGTGTCCTTGTTGAGCCTTCCTTGCTTACATAAAGATTACATGCAGCGAGAAAAGCGGGTGGATCTTTTTTGTGCACAAATAGAAATGGAAAAAAAATCAATCAATAAAGTAGATTACGTGACTCATAAAACTAGCGCAAACCAGGAGAATGTACTATACTCGTATAGTGTAGAAAGGCACGAGGCGGTGTGTTAGTGGCGTGGAACCTGCCAGGTGTACCGGATGCCCGAGAAGAGATCAAAGGAAATTAATCGCGAAGAAACGTCTTAACTACGGTGTGTTAAGACGGCACGTGATTACATTTTAGACATGAGGCCGCGGCTGGGACGATATGGAGTGTGGTGGATCGATGTGGCGGCAGCAGTGGCGATGGTGGCGGCAGTAGCTGCGGCGGCGGAAGGAGAAGCACCATCTTAAGAACATCGCTCAGAAAAAACAACTCCATGGTATTTTTGGGCAGAAATCTAATATTGCGGAAGTCTTTTTATTGACTTGAAGATATTGATCGGGGTGAAGTTAGATCACATCCCACGACCGTCCTTTTTGTACTCACGGTCACCTGCCGGTCATCCAGCCTCCCCCACCCCCTTTGTTGGGTAGTTTCTCAGTTTGTTGTTAGTGTGCGTATGCGAAACTCGAAGTTGTGGTTATAAAATGCTGCAGAGGGGAGAGAGTTAGAGCGCACCCCCATGCCTGTCCTTTCCTGGTAGTTGTTTTTATAGGTTTGTTTACTATTGTGAGTATAACGTTGATCAAATTTAAGGTTACCATTCTTTCTTGTGGCATATACCATATACTTAGTAACAGTCGCAATCATTTGGAACGTTACAAGTTTTTTTTTTTTTTTCTTCTTTTTGTGGCACTCTATTCTCTGTACATTATTTTCAGTAATCGAAGTCGTAAAAATGTAACAAAATGTATCTTTTAGATCTGAATCCTTTAAATAACCACTGGATTTGTTAGTGCCTGTTCATAAAAAAGAAATAAAGTAGTGAAAAGAGAAGACCAGGAAATTATTTAAATAACTGAAAAAATAAATTGAGGGAAGAAGATGGAGGGCTAGACAGCAAGTGAGACGAACGTGGAACTGCATTGATGGCAATCACAGAAGATGCAATGCACATAAGGAATGGGAGGAGACTTGTACATGACACCAATTCGTGACTGTTGGGAAAAGGTCCAAAAGAGAAGACTCCATTATTTGTTATATAATTACAAGTCTGTCTCGAGTCGAAAAGCTAATCAGTTGAAACCACGGCTCCCAAAGCAATCACAACTTAAATTAACAGAAAGCCTCAGTCTGACTTCACTTGTTAAGGTAATTAGTTTTTTTTTAATTCAGTTGGAGAAATAATGGTTTTCCGAGAAACCAAGACGCTCCCCGCGCCGTGAAATGTGTTGGTAATGCTGCTGCTATTCTGATGAACTCAGGAGATGGTATACTGGGAGGCCGGGGAATGTGAATCTGTTGACGTAGGCCCTCAGAGAGAGAGAGAGAGAGAGAGAGAGGTGGGGGGCGGGGAAGGAAATTCAGCGTCTTCATTAAGATCTTATGCGAAACTCATGGTTAAAGTAAATCCTGAGCTGACATTCTTTTTCCATATTTTAATATATTTTAATTTCATAATTTTAATACAATGAAGAAAAAAATCACATCGCATAGAACACACCACTGGAGACAATCGCTTGAGTTCAGCCTTATTGGTCACAAAGCTAAATAGTAAAACGCGCTTGTCATTAATTGTTTTTATGGTCATGATCAGAGCTCAACTGTCTGCGATACCATGGGTTGTTCTGGAGTAAAGCAACCAGTGTACGTATCCTTCACGATGAAATGTTCCTTTAGATTTAAGTGAATGCCGAGTGTGTACGTTGCTGAGGCGTGATACACTGACCGTGATCATCGTCCCCACCACTAGTCAGAATACACAGTTTCATTATATTCAAGTTTGAAATAAAAAAAAAAGAAAATATCGTACATGTACTGCACATTAAAGGGTAAAAACAGTTTAATTACACGAAAAGACATTCAGCTGGATTGGCGCTGCAGCGGCTGTGTGTGTGTCCGTCATGATATCAGTTTAGCGAGTCTGAGTGAAAGTGATTCCGGACAGCAACAGCCGTGGTCGTGTTTTGCTTCAGTCCTGTAACCAGGCGAGTTCCTTTAAGAGCATAGAAGAAATAATTGCTGAAAAAACAGAGTCAAGGTCGCAAGAAATGTTGCAAAACTAGCACATTTTGTCTATTTTCTTTAGGATGCTGCAAGTATCCAGATTCTGAAAATCATTGGAGAGGTTGTCCTCAAGTTATTTATACTGTGTTTGTACATCCAGTAAATTATGTTCTTGCTCACATATCATACATAAAGAAAAAATTTCCTCTCAAAGGAAAGGAAATTATATGGTAAGAAAAAAGTTTCGTTACCTTTATGAAAACCTCACCGGGAAAGCTTTAAAAGGGGAAGCAAGAGAGGTTTTCATTTTAAACCCAAGGCTGGTTTTCTTTCATGTTATACTTATTGGGCTTGCTGGTAAACTGCGCCCTCATTCATGTCCTGAGTAGATATTCCATGTCGTCCCCTAGGCCAGTGCGAGTGCCCGGGCCTGGAGCAGCACGGGAGTGAAGGAGGACGAGATTGTGGCGAGAAAGAGAGGAAACTCTTCCAACCACGCCAAAAAGAACTTCGTCTACAAACTATTAGAAAGAAAATTCATTATGAAATGGAAGATAGAGAATAATGAAACGGAAAAATGACTTAGAAGATGTAAGTATAACAATATAAAGGAGGTAGTTAATTACAAATGGTACTCGCACATGATTTTTCAATTACCGTAATGGTTTGCAGTGTAACTCAGTGTAATTCCAATGGATTTTCTGGAGTAGTTAACACTTCTAATTATTTATTATTACTCCCTTTTAGCTGCATCAATTAGTTAACTAGATTATTTTTTTCTACTGCCCTCATTGCATGCCACTTCTGATAATATATTCCCGAAAATGAAAGCAAGTTACTTACCGGCAAAGCAGTCCAGCTCAGTGACAAAATGAATGTAAACAGAATATCAAATTGTCAAACTCTTTTATTTGAGTCAAGGTCAAGCCTTTTAGTGTAAATGAATGGCAGGATGAATGAAACACAATTTATTAAACGAAGCATTGCGTAAGTGATTATATAATAGTTAAGAAACAGCTTCTCTATAACTCTCATGGATAAAAGAAAAGAACATACTGTTCGTTATATTCCTCAAAAGAGTGAAAGAATAACACATATCTTTAAAGTAAGATATTTCAAGGAAGAGGTAAAAACAGTCGTACCTAGTTATCTTGTCTATTTCCTTTACATTATAAGATAACTTTACTATGGTTCCTCTATTGTCTTTTCCTGTACTGTATGTCGCTTTTCAGGATACCCACTATGAACTTTTTTTGTTGCATTTCTAAATAAGATCAAAGTCTAACCCAGATCATGACGGTTATTATCAATTGTTCCATTTTCTCTCTCTCTCTCTCTCTCTCTCTCTCTCTCTCTCTCTCTCTCTCTCTCTCTCTCTCTCTCTCTCTCTCTCTCTCTCTCTCTCTCTCTCTCTCTCAATTTGATTTGTGAAAACTCTGGTGGATTTCGTCCTTGCTTTTCACAACAATTCCTCTACTCAGATTTATTTCGAAAATTCTATTCAAATACATAGATATTATTGTTCCATTACTCCAAATCATAAAAACTTCATTACCCATCATTTTTCAGGTCTGGTATTCATTTCAACATTACAATCGCGTTATTTCTTCCACTCTCCTTTTCTAATGATAGCAGTTTCATTTCCCTCAGTCTGTTCTCGCACGGCAACGGTTTCACGCTTCGTTCCCCAGGGAGAATTCTGTGTTGATGCCATGGTGTTGCTCCAGAAAAATTTTTCAAGGATTATAAATTCGTCTCTTATTAAGTGTTGCCATTATTTTTTCTTTGTTCTTCTTAAGAGAGAGAGAGAGAGAGAGAGAGAGAGAGAGAGAGAGAGAGAGAGAGAGAGAGAGATGTGTGTATGTGTGTTCTTGAGAGTCATGTGTTGGACTTCTGATGATTTGCTTTTATCTTCAGGTGGAAACAATAACAACTATAGTAATAATGATAATAATAATAATAATAATAATAATAATAATAATAACAACAACAACAGCAACAATAATAACAATAATAATAATAAAGAATTACAACAATAGTAATATTATCATTTTCATTATCATTATTATTACCTATTATTATTATTATTATTATCATTATTATTACCTATTATTATTATTATTATTATTATTATTATTATTATTATTATTATTATTATCATTATTACTACCACTACTACTACTAGTACTACTACTGTTATCATTATTAATGATGATACTATGATAATAAAAGTAATAGTAATTATAATAATAGTAATTGTCACATAGTACATAAAATAGGTTTTAAAGTAATATACATTTAGAGAGAGAGAGAGAGAGAGAGAGAGAGAGAGAGAGAGAGAGAGAGAGAGAGAGAGATTCTTTATGCTTAGAACCTCCGTGTCATGCTTCGTTAGTATGTAATAGCCTCTAGTGATTTTTATTATTTGTTGTTGTTATTGTTATTGATGTAGTTGTTGATGTTATTGTTATTGTTGTGTTTGTTGTTGCTTCGTATTATAATTGATTTCATCACACATAACTGCATATATCTATCAATATATTAACTCCTATACATTTTTTCATGATTCTGGTTGTACATACTACATATGAAAGACAATCATAGTTTGATACCAAATTTTAGCGGCAGATTGGTGAAGATTGTTTGTTGACATTGTGTTTCCCAAACTCTTTCTTGAGTTGCTGCTTGTCTGTTTACATTGTGTCTCCCAATGTCTTCCATGAGTTCCTGCTTTTTTCTTTGGAAATCTAACCCATCCTTTCATGCCTTGGTTCCTCTTTCTTGATAGGTTCGTGCATCGACCACAACACATGTATAGGCTGGGTTTCAACATTCGCACTATACAAACTCATATCACCAACCTCGGGTTTGAAAAAGTCAGCATGTCTGATATTCGACAAGTCTTTCGTTTCCGTACGGTTTCTGCTGTTACAAATCACAACATCCAGCCAGCATAGATAATATTCCAGATAAAATATTAGTCCCTGCAGAAACCAGTGGAAAACACTAATAACCTATTCTTAGTATTTAGGTTATAATAACTGTTTTGTAGAATGTGCATCACCAGATCCCGTGGACACTATTAGTATAAACACTTAGGATCAATGTTTTGTAGCACTCAAGTACGTTGCATCAAAATATATCGCGGGAGACGGTTTTAGAATGCGTTGTTTCAGAGAACTATGAGAGCGTTGACGGCATCCTGCATTAAAACAGTCAGCGATGACAGACGACTCAACCAATTAACAAATGCTCCATTAACACACTATTTATATTGTTTTCTTTTTATGTAGTAATATTCAACAGTTTATTTACTATCTTTTGTCATTTTCTAGCCTTCACTGACAATATTGATCCTTAATGGAGAGCCAATGGCTATACTTCTCCATTAAGAGATAATTTTTTTCCCCTATTCCCTTTCCCTTTTTTTTCTCGTTTTGTTTTTTAATCGTATTCTTTAGTCGATTAACACTGAAATCATAGTATTTTGGGGGCTTCGATTTTTCTTTTTTTTTATTATTTTCTGATTTTATCTCAATCTTGTTCCCCAATGTTTAAGCTTCTTGATCAAATGCAGATTTTTTTAATATTTTATCGTTATTTTTCTCATTTGATTAACAGTCAATGCATAGGCATCTTAGATTTTGAATATATATATATATATATATATATATATATATATATATATATATATATATATATATATATATATATATATATATATATATATATATATATATTTCATTTATTTACTTTTTTGGGGAGTTGGCGGCAGTTATCTTTTTTTTTTTTTTCTTTTGTAATTTTTCTGAA
>NC_059298.1:5660553-5728053 GCF_017591435.1 Portunus trituberculatus
TAGTAGTAGTAGCCGTAGCAGTAGCAATATTAGTAGCGCAAGAACAAAATATATATACTCGAAAAGGAAAAATTGAGGACAGTTTTTTTCCACCACTAAAAGGAAAAGCAGGAAATTCAGCTTTAGAGGTGCTTTAAAACTCCTTTTTATAATTAGTTGAAGTGTGTGTGTGTGTGTGTGTGTGTGTGTGTGTGTGTGTGTGTGTGTGTGTGTGTGTGTGTGTGTGTGTGTGTGTGTGTGTGTCAGACTGCAATGGTCATGCCAGATTGCACTAGGAATATGAAACAAACAAAACATGAATAATACATTTTGTTTTCGAAATGGGTCTCTCTCTCTCTCTCTCTCTCTCTCTCTCTCTCTCTCTCTCTCTCTCTCTCTCTCTCTCTCTCTCTCTCTCTCTCTCTCTCTCTCTTGAAACGCAAAGCAGCAGTATATACTGATCAGCAGTAAGGGACTATCTTGGTAACCTCTGAAGGGCGAACCATTGCACCATACCCCTCCGTCACCCTTCAACCCCTCCCCCACCCTTCATCCTAACCTTCAGCATCACCTCTGGACCCTAACCTACTTTTATCCTCGTCTTGCATCACCCTCCACCCGAGCAAACTCACCCTAACAGATCATCACTCCTCTGTCACCCTATTTTTCCTCCCCTCTATGCCTATAGATACTTCCACCTTTCCTCGTCCCTTTCCCGCCTCCTCCCTCCTCCTATCTTCTTCCTGGGAGAAAAGAAAATGATGGAAAGGGGGTTACTGCCATATTTCAACTGAGACAGTCCGCGCACCTCGTTACTGTCATGTTTCTTCCTTCTTGTACTTTTACCATCATTTATTTCTCTCTCTCTCTCTCTCTCTCTCTCTCTCTCTCTCTCTCTCTCTCTCTCTCTCTCTTACACCATATTCGTTTTCTTCTCATCTCCTTCCCCTCGCTTTCTGTACCCGCTGCCTTCATCCCAGACCTAATTTCCTCCCCGACCGGACGTGTTTCCTCTCACACTCCATAACCTCAGATAAACGAAATACTGCTCAGCGCATCAGGCTAAGTAACGAGTTAAGCTGGTAGTGGACAAGGCGTTGGCTGGAACGAAACGCTTACTTAGGTGGGTCTTTCTTCATGTAAATTAGTAGTAGATTATTAAAGGCATTAGGTGTGCGAGAGTAGAGGGCGTAAGTTGGTAAAGCGAGGTATTTAGAGTTTTGGAGATAATATAAGGTGCTGAAGTAAAGTGTTATGAGTCGTGGAGAGAATGTAAGATATTAAATGTGTGAAATGAGTTTTGAAGAGAATGGAAGGAGCTTTAAATTAGGTGTGGAAGGCACTGAAGAAAATGTTGTGTCTTGAAACTTGATAACTTTGGTATTTAGTAGAAATTTCTGAACGTGAAGGCAATTAATTAAACTAAATTGACTTTATCCGTTTTCTTTACTCTTTTATGTCAACTTTGTGGGAGTAGCAGTGAAACGGAATATTTATCTATATTTCTTCTGTTCTTGAAAAGTCTTCCTTACACCCAAATTAAATTAAATACAAAAGAGAAAGGAAAAAAATAGATAGATATACGTCCAAAACTAATAAAAGAAAAAAATATATAAGTTGTGTGGTGAAGTAGGTGATGTTTGATGAAGTAGGTGATGAAGTCGCTAATTCGTATCAATGAGGAGATACAAGGAAGTATGTCTAATGAGGATACCAGAGGGAATCTTTCACCCATACACATATACGTGACCGTGTTTTCCATTATCACTTGCAACTTTTTGGACACCTGTTTTGTTTCCTAAACCTTTTAAATGCACAGAAAAGGATCAAACCAACCCATACATTCTCTCTTAGTATTCTAAATGTTAAAAAAAAAAAGACGATCGTAGCAGTATAAGGATTGCCGTACTTAGAGCTATAGGGATATTAAATAAGTAAGGTTTACCTTAATCCCTTCAGTACCATGACGCGTTTCTATATTAATTCTGCTTACTATTGGGTGATTTTATACAGCTTCATAAACCCATGTTGAAATTAAAATAGGGAAGACTCTGGCCTTTAATATTCTGTCCATAAAATTGTCTAATCCTACACAGATCTCAAGGTAAAAATGTGTCCTAGTACTGAAGAAGTTAAGTATTTCACTAACTGAGACGGAACTGCAAAGTAATGAAAGATGCCCGGTTCATCAAGCATATGTTCTGGAGTTGCGTGGTAGATTTCTGAGGGACACTGAGTGATTATTAAAGATACGAGTAACTACATGACAGGTGTTTGCAGACTTATAGGTTAAAGGAACGTTAGTTTAGTGGCGGCATAAAGCTTCTGTGTACAAAAGAGAGGTGACATGCAAGAGGATAGAGTCAGCGTCATCCTTATTATCGTTATCGTCGTCGTTGTTGTCGTCACCATCTACTGGTCTATTGATGAAGGCCTCTCCACAACCTCCTCCCTTAATTTCCGTAGGCTGTGTAAAGGCAGGAAAGGAAGGGAAGAAGAGGAAGGATGCGAGAGGCCATGATGGGTGCCTAGAGTTTGGTCGTCTGAGAGGTAAGTCAATATCACGCCACACTGACTTCGGGTGTCTTGGTGGAGAAACGCTTTTATAGAAGGATCGACTTTTTTTGTTTTATGAGGGAAATATTGGTCTTTTTCAACGTTGTAGGGTATGTTTATATAGGAACTACTTATGTTAAATGCTGGAATTAAAATGAAATAAAATAAGTTAACATCAGTCACCAAAATATTGAGCGATCAGAAGGTAAACGCGATTTTGTGTTGGTAAATCTTTGAAGACCATCAAGTTTGGTGATAATGGTGATAAGAAGTGAATATGATATAAGTAAAGGCATGCATTACCTGTGGAAAAAAATATATATAAGCACTACAGAAACTAAAGTGATGGGGACTATAAGAAACTAGAAATAGAGTTGTAGTGAATCCAGAAACTAGAGAGAGTGGTACAGTACGATTTATCATTTTAGTACACATAGATCGCACCAGCGCACACTGGCACACCGGGGCAGCACGGGTGAGTCATCGGGTGTAGGTTTGGGAGGACTTTTAAGGGAGAAAGGATGAAGCAGCAAGTTATATTTGTGTAGGTGAAAATATGCCTTTTTCATGAAAGAGGGGAAAACCGGCCAAGGGCAGCAAAAACTATTAACAAATAGGCCCACTGAGATTCCAGTCACCGAACAGAGTCAAGGGTCATGTTTGAAGGGGTAGTTGCATTGCGTACAGCTGAGCCACAAGTACTGAGAGAGGACGGGAGACGCAGATGTACTGGGAATGAGACGCGAGAGAGCAGTTACTCTGGTGATGTATTCCTTGTGAGTAAAGAACTATTGGGTCCGAGGAGAGTGGGAAGCTGCGGCAATTTGGGGGAGGAGGGATGAGGGAGCCTTGATCTTGATCTTGTGGTGAGAGAGAGAGAGAGAGAGAGAGAGAGAGAGAATCTGTGAACAATTACAATGATTTATAGCTCGTTCTCTCTCTCTCTCTCTCTCTCTCTCTCTCTCTCTCTCTCTCTCTCTCTCTCTCTCTCTCTCTCTCTCTCTCTCTCTCTCTCTCTCTCTCTCTCTCTCTCTCTCTCTCTCTCTCTCTCTCTCTCTCTCTCTCTCTCTCTCTCTCTCTCTCTCTCTCTCACACATTTCTTCATATTTATCTTAACATACAAGGATCGTATATGCTATACAATCGATCCATTTCTTGTATACCATTTTCGTCGTCTTTCTCTCACTCACTGCCTCAACCAAAATGTCTGAAGGTGCTGCCTTCTATACAAGTAATGTCAAGAGAGTTCAGTCTTCCTTGCATCCATATTTTCACCATCCCCAACCTCCCATGCGAATGTTCATGTTTGTTGTGGTTACCCTTCATTCTGGTAATAATTCATAATTTTCACTGGTTGTTCCTCAACCTTTGACTTCCCCTCCAATATTAAGGTATCACTTGCATAAATCATTGCCTGATTCATATATATATATATATATATATATATATATATATATATATATATATATATATATATATATATATATATATATATATATATATATATATATATATATATATATATATATATATATATATATATATATATATATATATATATATATATATATATATATATATATATATATGTACCAATAGCTTTGAGATCTTCTAACCTTTTTTTTTTCAGTAGTTGTATATTTAACTTTGTCAAACACTTGCTATGCCACTCATCCTTTGCCTCTAGTAGATAATATTCTTCTCTTTGTCCTCTTCTTTATTAAACGTCATCATTGTCCAAAAATAAAATTATTTTTGCTTCTATTTGTACTGGCCTATAAATTGTGAAGAGCTTCGCTATAACTACAACTCATTTACAGCACCTCTTTTTCTTTCTCATACTCAGGACTTACACTCGTTTATGTACGAATAACTTTTACCTATTTAGGTAATATCTCTGTCCATATGTCCTTTGCCATTCCTCTTTGATATCCATACATATTCGTATTGCCTTTACTATCTTTATCTTCTGTATCGCTGTGCAAAATTATGAGTTCATCTTGCTATTACATATCCTTTCCCCTCACCATTCCACCACTGTCACCTTTCCTATAATCATAATTTTCATTATTCAATTTCCTTTTCTTTCTCTCTTTTCTCTTACGCTTCCGAGTACGTTCAATGCAGCATGTTATATTCTCTTTATTCATCTAGTTATTCTCCCTCAACGTTCATCCTCTCTGTTCTTACTTCCAATCCTCTCATTTCACCCATCCTTTGCTTTCCATATTCAGCATTTTTTTTCTCTTCCACACTTTCTCCACTAAAAAAATCTAAGGACACACTCTCTCTCTCTCTCTCTCTCTCTCTCTCTCTCTCTCTCTCTCTCTCTCTCTCTCTCTCTCTCTCTCTCTCTCTCTCTCTCTCTCTTACACACGCACACATATATGCGTTTAAGAAAAAAAATCAAAGCCAACTTTTTGCGTGAAAATTAAAAGTTCTCCCAATTAATTAAAACTCAGCTTACACCTTCATTTTTTTTTCCTTTTATCATCGTTCGTCTTCTTTATACTATGCTACTGGAATCACTGCAGCCACATCCAGTATGTAATATATGCTGAGCATTGGGGAACGATGAAAAATTGTGAAATGTTGCTGATAATTATGATAGGAATATGCATGAGTACGTTAGTAATTCTCTGTGTAACATTTAGTCTGGCGTGACGGGAACTGAGGGACGTGGAGACTTGAGGTTCGCTCCTCGAACACACACACACACACACACACACACGCACGGACACGCACGTACGCACGCACGCACGCACGCACGCACGCGCGCGCGCACACGCACACACACACACACACACACACACACACACACACACACACACACACACACACACACAGCCTCTTAATGTGTCAAGCCTCTTAATGTGTAGCCCCTGTTCACCTAGCAGTAAATAGGTACGGGATGTAACTCGAGGGGTTGTGGCCTCGCTTTCCTGGTGTGTGGAGTGTGTTGTGGTCTCAGTCCTACCCGAAAATCGGTCTATGAGCTCTGAGCTCGCTCCGTAATGGGGAAGACTAGCTGAGTGACCAGCAGGCGACCGAGGTGAATTACACACACACACACACACACACACACACACACACACACACACACACACACACAGAGAGAGAGAGAGAGATCGGTCACACACACACACACACACACACACACACACACACACACACACACACACACAGAGAGAGAGAGAGAGAGAGAGAGAGAGAGAATCGGTCACACACACACACACACACACACACACACACACACACACACACACACACACACACACACACACACACACACACACACACACACACACACACACACACACACACACACACACACACACACACAGGAAGTCATGCAGCAGACAGAACACGAGTTTTACTTTTCTTACACATGTACATTCAGAAAAAAGATATCAATAAGAAAAAACAGAAAAAAATAGTGAGCAACGCCTACAGACAAGTCATGTCGTTTTTTCGATGTTTTGTGTTCCTTTCCTTCAGTCATGCGAAGCGGACGAAGCAAAGAGTAGAAAAAATGTGTAGGAGGTGGTGAAAAATACACTTTTCCGCTGAGAGTCAAGAAAAAATTATAGTAGGTGAGGGTGTTAGTCCAGACTGAAGGTCATAAAATATTGAGAGCTTTTCATAATTGGAGCATCTTTTGCAGCAGTCGCAGCGTGAGATGTAGATCAAGAGTAGACTTGGAGGTAGAGATAGAAGGTCATACCAGCTAATACATTGAGTCAGAATTTTTTTTTTTTCTGGTCGGTATATGTATACATATATATATATATATATATATATATATATATATATATATATATATATATATATATATATATATATATATATATATATATATATATATATATATATATATATATATATATATATATATATATATATATATATATATATATATATATATATATATATATATATATATATATATATATATATATATATATATATATATATATATATATATATATATATATATATATATATATATATATATATATATATATATATATATATATATATATATATATATATATATATATATATATATATATATATATATATATATATATATATATATATATATATATATATATATATATATATATATATATATATATATATATATATATATATATATATATATATATATATATATATATATATATATATATATATATATATATATATATATATATATATATATATATATATATATATATTTATTTATTTATTTATTTATTTATTGATTGATTGATTCATTTATTTATTTATCGTGTCATTTAGGACTCACCAATTAATTATCAATTATTGAGCTCTTATATATATTTACTTATGTTCATTCTCGTATCTATTGTGATTTGTTATTCCACTTGTATTTTTCTTTTTTTCATTTAACACGATTATTTTTCTGCTTGACCTGTATGACTGACGGAGCTCACCTGCGTAGGATGCTTGCTGAAAAGGTGGGCGTGTTGTGCGATAACCTGTGTTATGTGTTTCCCGTATTTCTACCGCCCCCATTTTTTATCGTTCTGAACAGCTTTCCACTTTTTTTTTTTTTTTTATTCATGTTATTCTCTGAACAATTGCTACTCATGATTTTGCTTTTCAATCTTTTTTTCTCTCTTTATAATGTTCTGGTGTTGATGATATCAGTTAACTCTAGCATATGTGTGATCGTGATAGTGACGATATTGATGGTGCTAGAATTGAATGAAGGGATGATGGTAGTGATGATACAGTTTTTGGTGATAGTAATAGTAGTTTTTAGTGGTGATGTAGTTGACTGTTGCTGTTAGAGATGTACCGATGCATCGGTATTGGTATCGGAATCGGCGGTATCGGCCCATTTTTTGGGTATCGGTATCGGTATCGGCTTATTTTATGCCGATACTTCCGATACCTAAAAGGAATTTACTACTTAGTGATATATTTGATATAAGATATTGATGACACCAAATTAATAAAATACGGCGTATTAAGTTTCCGTGGTGATTACCGTATGTCATAGAATACTGTTTTCTGTGGTAATAAGCCACAACCTAGAAATTTAGAATAAACTAAACTTTTTTCTATTTAATTGAAAATATTAGGTGAAAGTTCATGTTTCGGAATTGGTCTACTTATGTCAGATGTCAGATTTAATTAGAGAGAAACTTACACTTTTGCTGATATTTTGTGTCTGTTTTACAATTTAATAATTTTTAAAATATTTTTGATCGCCAAAATATCATCAATAAAATTAATAATGAAAATGCACAAGACCAAATGGTCGCTAAAGGAGTAAGAAGTAAGAATTTAAAATAACTGACAAGAATCAGAAAACTGAGAAGATATTCATTCCAATTACTGAGTAATTTACCTTTGCAAATGGCTTTAAAAAGCTTCTAGAATTGCTCCTATTTCACAAACGTTCTCAGAAGGACTTACAGCATCCCCCAAAACAAAGCCTCCCATCTGATAACGCTCGCCGTCCACCAACTCATCCTGGTGTCCAATGCAGTAATCACTATAAGTAGTAGTATCTGTATCGGTAGTAGTATCGGTATCGCTGGTATCGGTATCGGTAGTAGTATCGGAATTGGCCCAATTAGGTGGTATCGGTATCGGTATCGGAATCGGCCAAAATTTTGGTATCGGTACATCTCTAGTTGCTGCTATTGTTGGTGATGGTGATGGTGGTCGTCATAATGGTGGTGAGAACAGTGATGTTGGTGGTAGTGGTTATGACAACAGAAATGTTGATGATGGTGTCTATTATGAATAGTGAAGATAGTACTGTGTTGGATACACTTTTTTTTTTATGAAAATGATGGGTGTTGCCTGAAATACTGGTGGTGATATCAATTTTGTGTTATTAGGAAAAAAAAATGAAGGACATGGTTTTGATTCAAGAGAGAGGATACTTAGATTTTTTTACACAAACATGTTCTTCATAACGCGTCAAAACATGTTATCCAAGGAGACGAGTATCAGTATTCTTCAATACCTCTGCGCTCCATCTCTGCCTCTACTTTCCATTAGCTCTCTTGGAAACTATGAGAATTTTCAAGATCTTTGCCATAATCGTTGTGATAATTTAGAACGAATTTTGTATTACCAGTAGAAGAAAAAACACTCATGAGAATTCGACTAATCCTTTCTACTATTGAAAATTGTACTGCTATGACAGTAAATTCATTCATGTATTATGTATCATTTATTTTGTTGATCTATCAATTTATCTGTTTTATTTATCTAGTTATTCATTTTGTGTACATATTTACTTGTTATTTTTTTTTTTTTATTCCATGTATTATTTTTAGGGATAGAGATGTCGTCAGATTACTATTTTGAAAGTAAAGATCATTGATCTGTTGAGTTTTGGGAATTTTTACGATGTGTTTGTCCATTAAAGATGCACAATCTTTGTTAAGCTATCTCTCGAATCATGATGGCACCCTTTAAACAAAAGCTACTTTAACTTTCACTAAAATATAAAATATAGTCGAGATATTGTAAAAGTGGAGAATAAAGACCTGAATTGACATGCTATTACGTTTAATAAGGGTTATGTACACATATAGTAATGTTTTTTGCATTTTTGTAACACGAGGCTTTTTTTCATAATGAGGCAAAAGATGTGTGGATTCAACAAATAACCACGATGGACAAAGCAAGTGAGACTGTAAACTGACACTGGATCATAATCTCAAATGCTTCACTGTCTTAAATCGATAATTCTTCATAGGCTATAGTTGAAATTAATGTTTTTTTTTTTTAAAGGCTTTCCTGGAAGTGAATGGGATTCCTCAGTGTTTTAGTGGAAATGACATGTGTTTTCAAGAGAGCTTTCATAATTCTAGTACTTTACGTCATTGTACGTTTTCACTGTGGGGAAAAAAACACGAATATGTGCCCTTTGAAAGTAGTCCTAAAGAAAATACAAAGTGCTTAGAAATACGTGCCATTGGGTAATCATTTGAAAATTCTATAACTGATAAAAGTGAACGAAGTTTCTCTTGTTGTGCTTGTAGCGTGAGTATTTGACGTTTTTGCTTGGAAAGAGTAAAGATTTCTCTAGCACATATGTTTAATTTTTCCGTTGTGTGTGTGTGTGTGTGTGTGTGTGTGTGTGTGTGTGTGTGTGTGTGTGTGTGTGTGTGTGTGTGTTTGTGATTAAACTTGTCGTCTGAAACTGTAAGCTGCAAATCTCTGTTGTGTAAATTTGCATCTCCAGTAAAAATGTTGAATCTCTCTCTCTCTCTCTCTCTCTCTCTCTCTCTCTCTCTCTCTCTCTCTCTCTCTCTCTCTCTCTCTCTGTTCATGCAAGAAGCAGCTTTTTAGTGTTCTGAAAGGTGACAAAGAACGAACGACCAAAGTTATAAAATGGAATAGGTACAACAATATTAGGATAGCTATGAAGACTACCTAAAGTCAAGGACGAGGTGCTCTAGGAAATTGTGTCAATAGTATGGTATTTGGTACATCCCATTCCAGTTGACGTTTTTATAATTAGTTATTTTTTTTTTTTTTGTGTGTGTGTGTGTGTGTGTGTGCGTGTGTCTTTGTAATAATGTTAAGTGTTTTTTTTTTCTTCTCATTTGATTTATTGGCATTCGCTTTGTCTTACGTACAATGATTATCTTTTTTTTACTTTTTGGTGTTCAATCTGTCCGGAAGTTAGGTTCTAAAGTAATGGCTTACTAACTGCCAATTTTTTTTTTTTTTTTTTTATTCTAAAACTATATTTTTTATATTTTACTATTTTTACCTCATAACTTAATCATGTCAGGAATCAAGTCTTTAGGTCCTCTGTTCCTATTTGACTTGCTATTTAGTTTTGTCTTTTGTGTAATAACGTAAGGAATCCAGTATTTAGCACTTCCCTTCCTAGTTACTCCATAATATTCAGTTTGTCTGGTGTATAATGGTCTCTTTAATCTAGTTTTTTAGTTCTTATTAGTATTCAGGTTGTCCTGTATAAAGTTAGGAGTCTATTATTAAGCTCCTGTTTGTGTTTAGGTCGTGTTGTGTAATGTGGGAATCTACGTAGTGTTTAGCTCTTCCCTCCTAACGGGCTTCTTGGAATTCACTCCATCTCGTGTGTGCAATTACTTTAATGACACCGCCAGCGTTATATCCACCTGAATTTAACTTCCTGTGTTTTGCAACACACAGACTTATTTACAGTAGGTTGTTGTTTCATGACGGGTGCTCACTTTACTATAGGGCTTCATATTTTGCGCAACGATTTGTTAAATATTTGTGGGAAATAAAACTCATTCCGTTCACGGCAGTAAAAGCCTAAAAGTTCATTATTTCCTCCTTGGAATGAAAATTGTTTAGAAATTGGGAGTAATCCGATGCAAACATGAAGATAGTAATGAAAGACAAAGATGTTTAAAAACCGTAACAAGCACATATTAGCAAATTCTTTAATATCAGTACTTTGTTAAATAAAAAGATTAAAAAAATCATTTCCTGGTGGTGACTTGTGGTAATCTGACCGCAACCACTGTCTCTTTAATCAGTTCAGTATATTTTTTATCGTTAATTTTACCGCAGAAATCAGCTGAGTGCGTGGCTATTAAGGCTCGCTAATGGTCTACGTGAGTGTTTCCAATTGTACCCGACGCTCTTTGCGGCGGTGGTGATGGTGGTGGTCCTGAGTGTTCCTAACGTTCTTGGTGGTGATGGTGATGGTACTGTTAGTTGCTGATGTTTGTGGTAGTGATAGCGGTGTTGATGCTGGAGGAAATGATTGGTGTGGCAGACAGTATGAGTGGTGAAGGTAGTTTTGATGGTATAATGTTAATGATGGTATTAAGTTATATGCAAATAAGAATGGTATAACTACCGCTACTAATTGTGATGGTAGTGATGTTGATGTTCTTGTTCGTGGCAGTAGTGTTGGTGGTTGTGGACGGTGCCTTGCATGATGGTCAGTCCGCCTTTAACCGTAGCTGGCAACGGCGGCATTCCCCCCCACCTAGCACACCCCAACACTGACACACCTCTTCCATCCTCGTGTCCCCCCTCGCGCCCACCACCATTACTGCCAGGGCGCAGAGGATCGCATGGCAAGACTGAGTCACTTGGTAGCTCTCAAAGATACGAAGGAAAGTCGCGCCAGCTGCAGACATGGAATAGTTCACTAGAAACGCTTCTTCTAACATGATGTGGCTGGCTGGCTGACTAGTTTATTTGGTTGGTTTGATTGGCTGGCTGACTGGCAGGCTGATTGTCTGGTTGTCTGGCTGGCTGCAACTTGCGGAAATATACTTTTGATTATATTCACCTCCCGTTATCTTTTTTTTTTTTTCAATTTGCAGCTTTTTCTCTTCGTGCTAACAGGTGAAAAATAATTGAGATAGTTTTTTTCTTCTTCTACAGATATATGAGCGACGATGATTAATATTTTTTTTGTTGCATGAGACTGTGTTAGCTGTCGCATTTAACAATCTATGGTCTTTTTTCTGGATGCTTTTGTTCACGTACTGGCATCACGAAATACAGTACATAATAATACCTATTTGCATGAACTGTCCATTTCAATTCAGAGAAACTCCAAGAGAAAATCAGATTCTACGAGGTATTCTCGAACATGATGGAATTAAAACAAGAGAGGAGGGGATCAGTCTCCCCCCGCCATCGCCCCACCTAACACCCGTTCACCTTTCTGGCTATACAAAGCTGCGATTTCACAACTTTTTGTTTGTAGTGCTGTTCCGAACTGCCACTCCATTGTGTGTGCAAAATGTCTTTGTGCATTGACCCCCTAACGTGTCTGCTAACAGTCTCACTGAACACTATTCACCACTTGTGCGTCGTAGCTCCATCAATTTTGTCTTAGAAATTATTCACTAATTCTGTTAAATTGCCTTAAGATTGATTAACGATTTTTGCCTTGAAAGTAAGACCAGTGCACTTGCACCACTTTGTCTTCGAGACTGCTTCACTTCATAAGACAATATCACTATTTTCATCTTCATCATTTAAGTCTTGAAATTGTTTCACCATATTTACTTGGAGATTGAGACTGCATCACCAATACTTTTTTTTCCTTTTAAGAGAGACCACTTTGTCATGTTTCTTCGCCCACAGCCTGTTCTAGATTGATTCACGAGCCATCAAACCATATGGTACGAATCTACGCAGGAAGGTGAGATATAAAGTCAAGCTATGCACCCGTTTCCTCTTTCCATCCCATGGACCATATATTGAAACACTTCACCGTTATAGCTCCACCCAAAGGCTCTATTTGTGGCTACATCAGTTCTTAATTAAAGGTGGTTTTACCGTATTATAATCTGACCGTGCTTAGTTTACGGCTGTGATGGGGCGAGGGTAGCTCTACAGTACTGCCACGTTTCCAAAAAATGCGATGTGAAATGGAAGTTATTGGTGTACAAGGCATCGCAAATACCATCAATTTAGATGTATAAAATTTCGACTTGTGTATATAGATGGCTGAATCAACAGTAATCATCATATGCATAAAAAAAACTATATAGTACCATACAAACATGGCATACATATTCAACAGTGTTGCTGATATCAACTGTAGTAACTTATAATGGTACTTAGCGTATGTTTAGGGTGTGTAATAATATCAGCGTTACAGATATAAGATAATGAGCATGGAAAAAAGAAATAATCTATTATCCAAAGTAAAAAAAAAAAAAAATAGTAGAAGTCTTGTGAGTGGCGGCAATACTGATGAACCCAGCCTGGCCAGGCCGAATAGCCTCACCTTGTAGTACCAGATGTTGCTATAATTATAAGATAAAATGCTCACATTTACTGGCTTTTACAGTAATTTCAAGGGTGAGGCATAATCGCATTCATAATTCGTAAGCCAAGCTAATGTGTAGTTTCTATTTTTACAAAATAGTAGGTATATGCCAATACCTAAGTGAAAAAAAAAAAGCATTATTCACTTGCGAGCGGCAACTCTTCCACACCCAGCTGGTGGCCTTGACACATTGTGGTGGCGACGTGACTGACCTCGTGCCACTCACTATATATATATATATATATATATATATATATATATATATATATATATATATATATATATATATATATATATATATATATATACAATTATAAATGACTTACTAAAGAATCAAAGGTAGAGAGAGAGAGAGAGAGAGAGAGAGAGAGAGAGAGAGAGAGAGAGAGATTAACAGAACAACAGTAGTGAAAACGTGGCAACACTGTACAGAGACGCTCGCTCCCCCCACGGCCATAAATTAAGGCTGGTCAGACAATAATGACGAATTAACAAGATATTTCTATCTTATCAACAAGAAAAAAAAACGCTCAATGTTTGTTATTAGTTCTTGTTAGTAACCTATGTCAAGACTACATGTTAAACACTTTAAACATTTTGAACAATAAACACTGTAAGTTTAATAGGTTTGTCAATTTTTGTCAAAAGATAAAGTTATGGGAGAAAAAATATAAGAAGTAAATAAACAATAGAAAAGAAATATAATAATAAAGGAAAACAAACTAATACTTATTACAAAGAATAGAAAAGATAGAAATATTACTTCAAAATATTTGCATATAAGTCATTATTATCTAAAAGAATACAAGAATTGGAAGAATAGAAGAATAACTAGGAAAAAGTAGAGTTCACAACAACAAAAAAAAGAGCAGAAGGCAAGATTGGTAATATACTCATTGTACTTTACGTTTATGAAGTCTTTCCTGCGGGATTGGCAATTACTGATTCGTATATCGATACTTTTGGAAATTAACACATCGCGCCAGAAACAGAATTAGATTAGGTTTAGGTTTAGGTTAGGTTAGATTGGTTTAGTTGGCCGGGGAAAACGAAATAGACCAAAATCCGCATTTCCTGAAAGGTTTAAGGAGATAAATGGTCATATTTGTAAAGAAAGGATCTGTTCTAAATTTTTACCCCAATAAACTTTTCAGAACGCGGTCAATCATCTCTGTGGTATTTAGAAATAATGGTGAAAGAAAATAAAGCTTATCAGAATTCGAGCCAGTACTGCTGAGGAACACTCAGGCTCCAGCCTGAGTGTTCCTACCTTGCTTATACCGAAGGGAAGCATTTTTGGTCTTACGTGTGTGTGTGTGTGTGTGTGTGTGTGTGTGTGTGTGTGTGTGTGTGTGTGTTATTGTGTTTCGTTAGAAAAAAAAATCACAGATCCACCGTGTGTGTGTGTGTGTGTGTGTGTGTGTGTGTGTGTGTGTGTGTGTGTGTGTAATTCACCTCGGTCGTCTGCTGGTCACCCAGCCAGTCTTCCTCATTACGGAGCGAGCTCAGAGCTCATAGACCGATCTTCGGGTAGGACTGGGACCACATCAACATACAACACACACCGGGAAAGCGAGGCCACAACCCCTCGAGTTACATTCCGTACCTATTTACTACTAGGTGAACAGGGGCTACACATTAAGAGGCTTGCCCATTTGCCTCGCCGCTTACCGGGACTCGAACCCGGCCCTCTCGATTGGGAGTCGAGCGTGCTAACCACTACACTACGCGGTGTGTTAGAAAAAAATCACAGATCCACCGTGTGTGTGCGTGCGTGCGTGCGTGCGTGCGTGCGTGCGTACGTGTGTGCGCAGGGACGTGATGCGTGGTGCATACGTACGGAGAGAGAGAGAGAGAGAGAGAGAGAGAGAGAGAGAGAATCTTTACACATCTCATAATGGTATCTGAAATTTCATCTTAACTGAGATTAGTTATCAAGACTAGGAACTAATGTTGAATTTCTTCATTTGGTAAGTTTGTTGGTAGTAAGTTGACACATTCTTGATCGCCGTATTTCTATCGGTTGGTCCAAACACAACTGTCGGAATGAGGGTAGCGGTAATCTCTCTGCCTACTAATTGTATTTCGTTGAGTGATTACTCTTCGTGTGTTTTTTTCTGTTTTGTCTTCCAAAATAATGTGATTCATTTTTCAGTGCAATGATTAATAATGTTGTTTATTACACGATCTGACATTCAAATCTTTCTCTCTCTCTCTCTCTCTCTCTCTCTCTCTCTCTCTCTCTCTCTCTCTCTCTCTCTCTCTCTCTCTCTCTCTCTCTCTCTCTCTCTCTCTCTCTCTCTCTCTCTCTCTCTCTCTCTCTCTCTCTCTCTCTCTCTCTCATTCCAATATGAAGGCAATGTATAGCATTTTCTGACTAGGATGACATCTCTATAATTAAACTTATTTTTAGCATATAACTTTGCTTACTCTGCCGAAGCTCTTTTATATAGAGAAACGAGTCTTCAGCCTCATAGCCTATAGTAGTCTTTCGTCGCGTTAGCGCCTCATTATCCGCTCACTGCCTGCATTGTCCTTCACGCGACCTCATCAGCATTCTGTCACTTTCTTCCGTCATTTCACTAGTTTGACCGTACGTCGCGCGGTGTCGAACCAGGAAAGTGTAACAGTTGCTCTTGATTTGTCTTGCTGCATCGGATGAACCGACCTAGCGCTCTGCTGAAAATAGTCACAGACACATCTTGGCCCGAAATATTATTTATTCATCTCCTTGACACCTTGATTTCCTTTACTGTCTACATTCTATAAGAAACTGCTGTTCTTTGCTGCCTTGCAACTCTATATCATTAATAATTCATTAATTATGACTCATTAACGTATCACAAAAACTAACAACACGACTTATGTTCAGTTTAGGTTTTGAGGTCAGCAGGAGAGTTTTAGCACCGTGTGTTCCCAATAAGAGCAGCACCCTAAAGCTGAGAGAAATACAAAAGGATGTGGTGCTCTGTTCCGGATTCTGGAATGGCGCTTGTCTCTGAACAAGAAAAGATGTCTTCGTTGTAGTCAAACCTCGAATCTTTCCCCTCCTTGATTGATGGGCAGGGTGACATATTGATGAAGCCTCCTGCAATTTGTATGTAAGGTAGAATGTTCCAATTTCTCTCTCTCTCTCTCTCTCTCTCTCTCTCTCTCTCTCTCTCTCTCTCTCTCTCTCTCTCTCTCTCTCTCTCTCTCTCTCTCTCTCTCTCTCTTCAGTATGTTTATTTTACCTACCTGTCTGTCTATTTATTCATCTATTAATTCATATGAATGTGCATGTAATATAATCTGCAATAAAGGAAGGAAAAACAAGGCCATGGTTATCAGTCTGCAAGAGAAATGAAAAGTGGCTAATTCCGATGAAAAAAAAAGTCTCCCATAAAAACAAAACCAATGTGTACTAGTATGCATTTTTTCAGTAACCAGATTAACCATATTTTATTTTTCTCTTCGATTTGGTGCCTGTGTGTGTGTGTGTGTGTGTGTGTGTGTGTGTGTATGTAATTCACCTCGGTCGTCTGCTGGTCACCCAGCCAGTCTTCCCCATTACGGAGCGAGCTCAGAGCTCATAGACCGATCTTCGGGTAGGACTGAGACCTCAACACACTCTACACACCGGGAAAGCGAGGCCACAACCCCTCGAGTTACATCCCGTACCTATTTACTGCTAGGTGAACAGGGGCCACACATTGAGACTTGCCCATTTGCCTCGCCGCTTACCGGGATTCGAACCCGGCCCTCTCGATTGTGAGTCGAGCGTGCTAACCACTACACTACGCGGTGTGTGTGTGTGTGGGGGGTGGTGTCTGGGGGTGTACGGAGGGGTAGCACCTTGGTAAGAGGATGGGCGCCCCGGCATGTCACGGGAGATCTAATTACCCTGGTCCCCACGTACACCCCAGCTCGAACGCATGGCTCCCAGTAGCTGCTTTTGGGCACAGCAGCGGTCACACCCCGGGCAACGGCGTCGCTCAGCCGGCTAAACTGCGTTCGGGTACTCGGCTGGAGAATTCCAGGCGAGGAATTGGAGGCTGCATGTCTCCTCCTCCTGTGTATCCTCCAGTCATGGGTTAAATGACAGTCTGGGATGGCCACAGTCTTCCACTGTGGGCTCTCCAGCAGCGCCGGGGGGAAGGCGTTTTTCAGGGCGGTGCTTCTGATTTACCAGTAAGTTCCGGCCACCTCCTGCAGCCATCCTCAGCTGCTGGTCGTCCTGGCATCCGTCATGCCACCAGCACCAGTTGAGGGTGGTCAAGAGTGTGGTATTGAGGAATGCGCAGCCTCTGTCACCTAAATTCTTTCGTAGCGCAGGTCTCTCCTCCTTCTCCCTGAGAAGGAGAGACGTCGTCATCGTTAGCGATGAACAACCATAAGTAAGTGTGTGTGTGTGTGTGTGTGAATTTATCTTATTTTCATCCACGTGGAGGACACATCTGTACACTCTGACCTGTGTGTTTGTGTGTGTGTGTGTGTGTGTTTGTTTGTTTGTTTATTGTAACCTCACCTTTAACAATTATTGGCATACTTTTTAATTTCCTTCTGTTTGTACGAACATTATATTTGTACTTAATTTGCCTCACACTTACTTGATATGAGGCCTCTTAACTGCTGGTAAGTCTTTTGTTACTCAGTTATGAAAAGTCATAATGTGATTTCAAAGAACAGAGATATGACTGCCTGAATGGATCATTTCTATCGTAAGTACTGCCCTTTTGCACGTCTGGTATTCGGCGGAACTCCCTGCAACCCTCTCACCCAATATAGATAGAACACCCCATATGTAAGTACAGGCACTAAATGGACATGGACTTCATGTAGTCGTCACACACTCTCTCTCTCTCTCTCTCTCTCTCTCTCTCTCTCTCTCTCTCTCTCTCTCTCTCTCTCTCGCCCTCCTAATATGCAAATGATTTCATCCCTTTAATATTTAGTTTTATTCACTCCTGTTCGTATTAATGAATAAAGCTAAGGTTTTGTCAAACGCATATATTTGCCACGGAATCATTGAAAGGTCTTCCGGGAACCTTTTTTTCAGCTTCCTTTATTAAGAGCGGGTACTTTAGTAGATCTTTTTTTACATTATTATTGTTGTTCTATGCCGATCTTTCATATGAAATAAGGGGAGGTCTTTTTCTTTTATTACTTCTTGTGGTGGTGGTCGATGTGCATGTATCAGTGGTTGCAGGAAAAAGGGTTCTGAAAATAAGGTTATTTGATGCCTTAGCAGCTCTCCAAGATGGTCTTTTCGTGCGTCCAGACTCGCATGTCCCTCCGCGCGTGCTGAATACTCACACCCAGGAATTTTCACTGAGCTCAAGGAGACAGGTGTATGGACATTGGCTTTCCCTCGCGTATTCTCTCCCTGGCGAGCGTTGCATTAACTTTCGTAACATCGCTTGCTACTCTTGTATGATGTAACCTATTTCATAACATATACTACTTTACAGTGTTGTAATAGGGTAATAGTCCTTACTGCAAAACCTTTTAATTCACCTTGATCTAAGAGGTGTATTCTGAAACGCTTCCACGCTGCATCACCATTTTTTTTTTTTTTTATGTATGGAAGGCCAGCCAAGGGCAAAAAGAAAAAAAGAAACGATTAAAAAAAAAAAGGCCCACTTGAGTGCTGGCTCTCTAAAGTGGAAAAGCGTCAGCCAAAGTTAGGGAGCAAATGCCTCGATACTTCCCTCTTAAAAGATGACAAGTCGTAGGAAGTCGGAAATACAGATGCAGGGAGGGAGTTCCAGAGTTTACCAGTGATAGGTATGAATGACTGAGAGTACTGATTAACTCTTGCGTTAGAGTTGGATAGAATAGGGATGAGAGGAAGAAGAAAGCCTTGTGCAGCGAGGCCCCAGGAGGAGAGGAGGCATGCACTTAGCAAGATCAGTAGAAGAGTTAGCATGAAATTAGCGATAAAAGATAGAAAGAGATGCAACACTTCGGCAGTGAGAAAGAGGTTGAAGGCAGTTAGACAGAGGAGGGGAGTTGATGAGACGAAAAGCTTTTGATTCCACCCTATCTAGTAAAACTGTGTGACTGGAATCCCCCTAAATATGCGAAGAGTACTCCATACACGGGCGGATAAGGCCCTTATACAGAATAAGCAGTCTGAGGGGCGAGAAAAACTGGCGGAGACGCCTCAGAACGCCGAACTTCATAGAAGCTGTTTTAGCAAGAGATGATATGTGAAGTTTCCAGTTAAGATTATGAGTAAAGGACAGACCAAGGATATTCATTGTGGAAGAGGGAGACAGTTGAGTGTCATTGAAGAAGAGAGGATAGTTTTCTGGAAGGTTGTGTCGAGTTGATAGATGGAGGAATTGAGTTTTTGAGGCATTGAACACTACTAGATTTTCTCTGCCCCAATCGGAAATCTTAGAAAGATCGGAAATCAGGCGTTTTGTGGCGTCCCCGTGTGATCTGTTGACTTCCTGAAGGGTTGGTCGCCTCTGAAAGGACGTGGAAAGATGTAATGTGGTATCATCAGCGTAGGAGTGGATAGGGCAATAAGTTTGGTTAAGAAGGTCATTAATGAATAATAGAAAGAGAGTGGGTGACAGGACAGAACCCAAAGGAACTCCACTATTAATAGATTTAGAAGAACAGTGGCCGTCTATCTACCTGAGCCATGCCCATTTCTTGGCTATGCCTCTGGTAAAGGAAGTGATAGTGGAAGAGGTCATGGAGATGTTTCCCGCGTTGCCCGCTCCCGGCGAAGGTGACGGACGCTATTATTATGCGTTTCAGGGCAAGGGTAACACTGTTTTTCGCAAATATCTCTTAAACAAACAGTTGGACTAGTATGGCATCTTGGCACAGTTTGGTTTAATTTCTGACAACATAGGGCATTCCTAAATGTTAAAGATCTAAGCGTTTACTCACAGTAATAAAAGCGAAGCCTGGCAGAGGCGTCTACACATCAGGGAGGATGACGTCTCCACCAACCAACCACCTCCAATGCTGTATTCTCCCCTCCCTCCTTGGGAGTTGAACATGACCACAGACTTCAGCAGCGACAGGAATGGCAAACATGCACTGTTGTCGAAATGGTTACAGGACTGGATTTATGCCGAGGCTTGTTAAACTTTATACGAAGGAGAGGACCCACGGTCGGCTGTTTGTCAATTTGAACAGGTTGGTGGGACCGTGGGGTACACGTCACAGCTACGTCATGCTTCTCTCGTCCCGCCGATGTGTAGTCGCCTCTGCCACGCTTCGCCTTTATTATTGTGAGTACACGCTTAGATCTTTAACATTTAGCAATGCCCTATGTTGTCAGAAATTAGGTCGGGGTGTGAAACAAATTGTGTCAAGATGCCATACTAGTCCAACTGTTTGTTTAGGAGATATTTGCGAAAAACAGTGTTACCCTGGTCCTGAAACGTATAGTAGTTGTGGTCTCTTCTCTTCAGGTTGGTGATGAGTCTGTTGGTTGCGATGACTGTCCTCAGTGGTTTTACCTCACTCCCCAGTGTATGGATATTTCTCAAGCTTCCATAACTGCTATATTTAGTGAGGGTGATGAAGGTGGATTGAGGTATGTCTGTACAAATTGTAAAGTTGAGAGGGTGATAGTGGTGATCAGATGTTGCATTAGACAAGGCAGCCCTCTCTCAGCTGGTTATGACCGTGCGGAATTTTGCTGTAACTGTTGGTTCCCTGGTTCTGCAAATGTCTGATCCTGCCCAGAGATTAGACATTCATATTTCCTCTGTCACGCAAAACTTGGTCGAAAAGGAAGTAACAGAGAGAGAGAGAGAGCGCAAACACTCGGTTATAGTTAAAGGCCTTGTCACTACTACTATGGAGGAGGCCACCTCTGAGTGCAAGAGGATCTCTGTCATATTTCTTGTTTTTGAACTGCATTTTATGGAAATAAAATGAAATTCCAGGAGGAGGCAGTAAACATCTGCCGAAACGATAATTATTCCCGGCGAGGTGTATAGCACTGGTTGAGGGGGTGCTGTGAATTAATCATTGAAGCCAGTTGTGACCTCACTGAACGTTTCTCTTTGTATTTACCTAGTTGTAGTTTTACAGGGCCTGGGCTTTACGCTCATATGGCCCCGTCTCCATATCTACACTTATCCAATTTTTCTTTAAAACTATGCACACTTGTTGCTGACACCACTTCCTCACTCAAACTTTTCCAAGTCTCAACACCTCTTTGCAGGAAACTATATTTTTAACATCTTTCAGACATTTTCCCTTCCTCAGGTTCTTACTATGCGATCTTGTGCTTCTAGTGTCATATTCTTCTCTCAGGATTAGTTTCTCATTATCCACTTGATCCATTCTGTTAATCAATTTATAAACTTGTATCAGATCCCCTCTCTCTCTTCTCTGTTCCAGGGTTGGGAGATCCATAGCTTTTAGTTTCTCCTCATATGTCATCCCTTTAAATTCTGGAACCATTCTTGTAGCCGATTTTTGTAGTCTCCAATTTCTTTATGTGTTTCTTTTTATGGGGGTCCACACAACTCCTGCATATTCCAATCTGGGTCTTATTTTAGTACTTATCAATTTCTTCATCATTTCTTTGTCCATGTAGTGAAATGCTAATCCAATATTCCTTAGCAAATTATATGTCTCTCTGAAAATTCTATCAATATGGCTTACCGGTTGAGTGTTTTTTTCCTTCGTCACTCCCAAGTCCTTTTCCTTTCTTACTTTTTCTAGTTCTACTCCATCTCCCATCTTATAGATTCCCACGGGTCATCTTTCAGCTTTTTCCCATTTCCATGACATGGCTTTTGTCCACATTGAATTCCATCTCCCAATATTTACTCCATTTCCAGATCTTGTTTAAGTCTTCCTGCAGTTTTTCACAATCCTCTTTTTGTTTTATGACTGCACAGTTTCGCATCGTCCGCAAACAGATTTATGTAGCTGCTCACTCCTCTGCCATGTCGTTTATATATATGAGAAAAAGTATTGGCGCCAATACTGACCCCTGTGGCACTCCGTTGTGTACTATTCTCCACTTGGACTTCATATCTTTAACTACCGTCCTTATTTCTCTCCCCTTATTCCTTTTTGTCTCACAACACAAGGACAGTCACAGCCAGCCCTCTAACTCTCTTCCTTCACACAAAACTACATGCATCTAGCTACACATACATTCTTCATTCAAGATTTGAAATAAGAAAAAAAAAAAAAGACTGTTGTACTACTTACACCATCCAAGGAGTTCCCTTCTAACGACTTTATATTCAATGTTTTTGGAGACGCACCTCAGTGGGTCTTTACTTTAACACAGTTTTTGTTGCCCTTGGCCAGCCTTCCCTCATGTGAAAAAATAACCAAGAATACATATTTTCAAGGTCAAAATGAAGGATGACAATAATCGGAAGGATCTTCTTACCAAAGCTAAGTCATTGAAAGACATTCCTGACTATAGCTAGTAGATTTTTTTATCTACAGAGACCTTACTTATAACCAGAGACAGGCCTTGTTTGAAAGACGGACAGCTGCCCATAACACCACAGGTCAAGGTGAGTCTCAGGGTTAAGTCCCTCAAGGTGAGCCCCTTGGCTAGGCCCCTCAGACCACAAACTTCTAAATGTATCATCCTACAAGTTATCAACCAATTTGAGAATAGTAGTTCATATCAATAGAATTGCTATCATAACAAACTTAATTTTGTTAACACCCTCATTTCAGAAAGCCTTAGACATTATTGGTGTAAGTAAAACTTAGCTACTTAATGATGTACCTGACTCTTACATATCTGTTACTGGGTACCAGTTGTTCAGATGTGATACTAAACATGGTGTATGTCTTTATGCATCAAACTCTTGAAATGCATAGTTCATAACTACATTTGTCCTAATGTAATTGCTGTTCACCTTAAGGAGTTCAATACATTTTCATATTATGATGGTATACTGACCTCCTTTTAATACTCACACAACAGTTCTTGATGATGATCTCATTAATAGTATCCTCAGTTTCTGTAACAGTAAGGAGATAATTTTAATGGGAGATTTTAACCTTCCTATCCTTAAGTGGGATGGGGATAACTCTAGTTCTTTTCCCTCTTACCTTAAATTTCTTGACTGTTTCTACAGATGCTGACTCAATGGATCGTTCAACCTACATTTTTAAGCTCTGGTAAAATTCTTGGCATTGTTCTAACTAGTGAAGAAGACAGGATTGATCATGTAAAAGTTTTATCTCCTTTTCCAAAATGTACTCATTCATCTGTTTGTTTCAGCTATATTTTCTATAATATAATGGATAGACCCCATAATAAACCTAGATTTGAGTGACATAAGGGTAATTATAAAAAAAATTAATGATAGATTGAGGGATGTTCATTATTTGCTTATATGACAGTTGAGAAAATGTATGAGGAATTTACCATGACAGTAATTAACACTACCACTGATCTATTTATCCATCAAAGCCACCATGGAAAACTAATCCTCCAGCTATTCTAAGAGGAGCCACTTGGAAATTATATAAACAAGCTAGATCTACATATGAACATTATTCCCCTCAGGCCATCCATTCTCTTGATAATTTGCCGAGAATAAATAGAGAATATAGGAATGATCTCACTTAAGTCCCAAATTGACTAAGAAAACTCTCTTATAGGTAGAATGCATTCCTGTGCTAAATTGTTTCATTCATAATAAGGTTGATTGCCAGTTAATTAGACCACTCCAGTCAGAAGATGGATCCATGGTATGGCACTGCCATGTGGTATGGCAGTGTCTAATTCTTTCAGCCACATATACACAGCCTCCCCTCCAACTCTTCCTGCTGCCCACCAGGTATCTGATACTTGTTTCCTGTTTGTTCTACCATCTTTGGAAAGAGTTAAGTTAGCCAGTTTTGATAAAGACACTAGTATGGGTCCTGATGGTATTCATCAGTCTTGCTATCTTGTCAGGATTATTTGGCTTCCCCGATATATCTTATTTTCATTAAGTCATTAATTAGCAGACAAGTGCTCTCAGCATGGAATAAGTCTAATATAGTACCTATATTTAAGAAAGGTTTGTATTCAAGTAAGCAAATCATGCAGGGATGCCACAGAATGCCTGATCTCTGATCTTTCTAAGATTTCCAATTGGGACAGAGGAAATTTAGTAGTTTTCAATGCCTCAAAACTCAATTCCTCCATCTATCAACTTAACACAACCTTCCAGACAACTATCCCCTCTCCTTCAATGACACTCAACTGTCTCCCTCTTCCACATTGAATATCCTTGGTCTGTCCTTTACTCATAATCTTAACTGGAAACTTCACATCTCATCTTTTGCTAAAGCAGCTTCTATGAAGTTAGACGTTTTGCATTGTCTACACCAGTTTTTCTTGGCCCTCCAACTGCTTACTCTGTACAAGGGCTTTATCCACCTCTGTGTGGAGTGCTCATCGTGTGTTTTAGGGGGTTCCACTCACACAGTTTTATTATATAGGGTGGAATCAAGCTTTTTTATTTTCTCGTAAATTCCCCTCCTCTGACTGACTGTCTTCAGCCTCTTTCTCACTGCTAAAATGTTGCATCTTCTTCTATCTTTTATGTCTTCAGCCTCTTTCTCACAGCCAAAATGTTGCATCTCTTTCTATCTTTCATTATTATTTTCATGCTAACTGTTCTACTGATCTTGCTAACTGCATGCCTCCCCCCGTCCTGCGGCCTTGCCGCACAAGGCTTTCTTCTTCCTCTCATTCCTTTTCTGTCCAACTCTCTAATGCAAGAGTTAACCAGTACTCTCAATTAGTCATATCTTTCACTGGTAAACTCTGGAACTCCCTGCTTGCTTCTGTATTTCTGTCTTCCTACGATTTGACTTCTTTTAAGAGAGAGGTGTCAAGACATTTGCTCCCTAATTTTGGCTAACCCTTCTTATCTTTTAGAGAACCAGCACCGAGTGGGCCTTTTTTTTTTTTTTTTTTTTTTTATTTATTTTAACATTATGTTGCCCTTGACTGGCCTTTTCTTCTCTGCTACATGTATCCTCTACATGTATCCTCTAGCTAGCTGAATTACTGTCCTATAATTCTAACACATGTATGTTGTAAGATGTTAGAAAAATCATTATGGAACAACTTAATCTTTATTTAGAAAATAACTTGATACTGTCAGATTCCCAGTTTGGCTTCAGGGCTGGTAGGAGTGTTGGGGATCAATTAGCTACTCCTAACTTATGATGAAATAAGTCAAGGTGTTGATGCAGGTAATACTATCAATCTAATCTTACTTGATTTCTCCAAAGCTTTTTATACAGTTTGACATTCCATTCTGATCACAAAATTACACCACCTGGGCATCACTAGTAATATTTTATCCTGGATACACAACTTTCTTATTGGGAGGGTTATGTCAGTTGTTGTGAATGGTTATTCTAGTTCTCCCAGAAGTGTGTTAAGTGGTGTACCTCAGGGCACAGTCCTGGGTCTAGTTCTCTTCTTGATTTATATTAACCTCTTCATTCAACTGCCAATGTAAGATCTTTGGTGATGACTTTCAATCAGTACTTTATTGATGATATTCTCATCTCATTTACCAATCAGAATAAAGATTTAGGACTACTGATTGATATTTGACTGAAATTTCATGACCATACTTGTTCTGTGGTTTCCAAAACAGGTGGTGTGACTTATAAACCTACTTAAGTCAACTCTATGTTGATCACAGGATTTTATGATGTAACTATATGTAACTCACATCCATTCTCTTCTTGAATTCAGCTCAGTTGTGTGGAATTCCTTTTTCTTGCAAGTCTTGTTTTCACTTATTTGTATACCCATTGCCTGACTTTATACCTATCTTTTCTTTTGTAACTTGATCTCTCATGTGTACCCTGTCCCTATCAGGCCTTTAATCCATTGTTTTTCTCCTGGTCTGATTTCACATCTTTTCAACTACTCTCTCAATTTGTTTGTCAACTTCTGTTTATTATATATGATGTTCTGTAGTTACTTTAACTGCCCTTCCATAATTCTTGTTTTCATCCTTGAAATTCCAGTTTCTCCATATAGAGCTGCTTCTTGGATATAGCTTGGGTAGACTCCATGTGTGATATGTATCCTTATTAACAGGTAATTTTGTGATGTGAATTGTAAGTTTATTCTTATGTCATCTTCCAGTGTTTGTGAATTGTAAGTTTATTCTTATGTTGTCTTCCAGTGTTTGTGATCTTGGATCTTTGGTACATGGGACTGTGTTGGGAGTGAGTGGGATTCACCTATGTGTGTAGTAGAGGCACTGTGTGAGTTTTCATTTGACAATGCTTTATGTGATTCATGGATGTGTAATCTTAATCATTAATGCAGTGATTGAGGGTTAATGCTGTGAAAAGTTTGTTGCAATACTCCATATGTGATATATATCATTATTAACAGGTTGGACCTTATAGTGAAGAAGAGTTACTTCCAGTGCTGTCTTATTCACGTCTTGGTGAAACAGTTCAACACACTCCCTTCCAAAATGGGTGAGCAATTGGTGAAACAACAAACAATTGCCAAATGCAACTTCACAAGGGAAGGCAACTTATTCAAGGAGGCACATGCCCAGGAAGATCCTTGAAGTTTTAAAGGGTACTTATGATGAGGTATGTGAATAGTTTGTCCAAATTAAGAAAATTAATTACCTGTTGACCAAGTCTTTGGATACAAAGGAAGGAAATTATGAGGTGTTAATTAACAAACTGGATCTTTATATGACTGATGTTGAAAGGACGAAAATGTAGCATGTGGAATATTAGCCAAGTTCTCAAGTGTAGATAAAATGGGTAACAAGAAGCAGTGTCAGAATACAGTGATTAACCCCACCACATTTTGATGGTAAAATGTTTGATTATCTTACCTTCTGTAAAAGCTATATGAAAGGCTGATGAAATCTGTGTACGATAGGGCTGAGCCCTTGTGATGACCTCGATCAGTGTAGATTGTGCAGAGGTATATGGTCTAGGGACTGTAGCATCAGCATCCCCCTTTAATTCTGCATATTCAACAGAATGTCTACTGCAGAAGTATTTCTTCATATTTGAAGTATTTCCATTGTACTTCAACTTGTCTTTGCATACTAAGCACATCACAGTGTCAAACAATGTCAGTTTCATGTAATTCCACTCTGGAGCAGTCCTGTTTCGCTCTGATGCCATTTTTTATTACTACAGTAAGCCTCCGCACTTGGCGAATCTCAGCTTGGCGAAACTCACATTTGGTGGTAGGGTGGCCACGGACCACCGAGTGCATGCTTAGCGATTTGAATTCAAACTTAGTAGTCCCCTAGCTGGCGGCCGCATGGTGAACCATGCAGCTCCCTGGTGACGTCACACCTCTCTCTAAACTTATCAGAAGGCAGTGTGAGAGTCACCTTCAGCCATTTTGTTTGTGCTACCCTCTGTTCTGCTAGCGTGGGAATGAATTCTGGCAATTTACCACCAACATGGCTTCTACCAACGCAACAGGTGGTACCGGTGGGGGTAAGGATAATGGTGGTGGCGGCAAGGAAAAATGTGGACGAGGGAAACGGGTGGAAGAACGGGAGTACAGACAAGGAAAGCATCACAAATCGTACAGTGTGAGTGAAAAGGAGAAAATGAGCAAGATGATAGATGAAGGAAGCAGAAACTCTGACAAAGTTACAGTGTTTAATGTACCAGAGTCAACAGTGAGGCGATTATGAAAGGCTAAAGAGGATATTAAAAAGCAAGCCTATCTTCACTCTATTTAAGGTTAGTTACAGCCTTTATATCATGTCTTATTAGGTTTATCTAGTCTTTATTGGTCTGGTTTGTACATGTGTTCTAATATATGAAGGCAAAAGATTTTAATTCAGCTCGAAAGATGGTATTTTAGGGGTCAAAAGAGGGACTTTGGCAATGTTCAAAGACTGACTGAAGCATTTTTTAGGCAATTTCTATGGTATAAAGAACTCGTGCTTGGCAAAATTTGTATTTGGCGGTAGTTTCGCCAGAGTAATTAATTCGCCAAGTGCGAGGGCTTACTGTAGATTTGAACGTGATATTTTTTTTTCTAATTCACAAATTTAGATATTATCCCTATGTGCACCTTTAACTCACTTTTCTGGAAAAATCCTTGGTGCCTGGAAAAAAAACATTTTATGATATGAGAAGAAGAGTTATTGTATAATCAGCAAATAATGAATTATACGTGTAGGCAAATTGCTTTTATTTAATTATGAGAATGATGGTCACAGGTCCTCCTCTCAGTTTGGCAGGCTTAGCTCTTATGACTGTCAATGGGTGTTAACCAATATATATACCCTGTGGTATGACATCATAGGATATCACCAATCAGAGTACAAAGAAATTATGGCAATATAGCAACACTAAATCAGTGCCTGCTATTGGCCATGACCATGTTTTTACATATTATTCGTGCAATTTCTTTGAATAATGGATGCAAAGTACTGTACATATGATTATTATTCTTTACTTCGTTCAGCTGTAGATACGTGCATTTGCAAAAATTTCTGAATTATATTAATTATGATTTTCTTATAAGTAAGCACTATAATGCTGTTTGTGATTTGTAACTCATACAGTACTTATCTACCATCTGTATTCATGCGGAACCATTAAAGCAGAACTGGTTCCTGCCCAGCTTTAGTAGAAGCGAAGGACATTTAATGTCCTCATGGTAAAATTGATCTTTTAATAGGCTTAGATTGCTGCAAACTCTTAACATCTGTTGTGAAAACTAGACAATCTTCAACTTATGTGTGGGCCATTTCAATATTGTATTAGAGGTTCACATCCAACCTTAAAGGTTCAAAGTGGCAACACTGCTCATGTTCTTATCAGAATTAATTATATTAATGCATCTAATGTAAATTATTTAGTTGTTGAATCTAAGGCTAGTGTTACAAAAAGGCTCAATGACTTCTTTTCTGTGGAAAATCTGGAGACATGTTGCACTAAAAAATGTGGCGATTGTAGATGTGGAAAGTGCCCTTTGGTAAGTGATAAATAGTCTTAAAGAAGAAAGGGAATTGTCACTAATTACATGATACAAAACAAATCTGTGGACTGCTCCTCATTTGTGGCTGGCTTGCTTGGCCAGACTACTGGCTATGGAGAAGAGATAAGCAAAAAGAGGAGATGAATTTGCAAAGGCATATGGGGATCAGATTAGTGGCATGGTGGATCAGGAAGTGGCCGAAAAATTGACTAGAGATGAAATGAAGAAATATCACGGTCCTGTATATTACCTCCCTCATTATGAAATATTAAAGCCGGACTCTAAATCCACACCAAGCAGAATAATGTTTAATTCATCTACTTCGTACATGGAACACACATTCAAAGAATATTATGCCAAGGGGCTTGAGGTACTTTGTGATCTTTTTTGACATCTTACTGAGGTTTCACGAGAGTCCAGTAGTTATTGTTGTTGACATAAGCAAAATGTATCATTCTGTGCTAATCTCAGAAGTGGACAAGATGTCCCACAGATTCTTATGGTGAGACATGAACACTGATAAAGAACCTGACCACTATTGCTTGCAAATGGTAACCTTTGGAGTGATTGCTATGACAGCACTTCATAAAGCCAATTTGTTATCAAGAAATTTTGAGATGTTCATGTTTATGATATTGCGAGGAAAGCCATTGTTGAAATAAAAAATGGTAAGAAATAGAATCTCCTTTTCAAATAAATCCCAAAAGGAAGTTAGGCTGGAGCATCCATATAACAGTGTCTTAATTGCATTGATCTTGGAGAGTTGTGGAACAAAAGAAAGGAAATGTATTCCTAATCCAGTGAAAGTTGGTTTATGGTAGACATTGGTGTGAAGCTTATTACTAATGCGAGTAAGGAGTATATCAATAAATGGTAGAGTACCATTATTCTTCATTTCACAGATAAATTCTATTTTAAGGTCCCTAGAATGAAAGTAGTCCAAAAGCAATTATTTAATTTTTATGAAATATAAAATTTAATGTTCATGAAATAGATATTATTTCTTCACCTTATTCTTAGAATCTATTAGATGTTTAATTCACTGAAGTTAGTGTACTTTAAGGAAAAGTAGCAGTGATATACTGACACCCTGGCCACACCCTAGAAAACATATTAGTCTGGTCTTAATATAGCTGATATAGCACAGGAAATGTAAAGAATATTGTGTTCATTTATACCCAGGTTGATCATTTCAAGGATACATTGTGTTTTGTCATGAATATTCATATACTGGTTGATAATTTCAAGGATACATTATTATGTTTGTTATTAATATTGGTGCAGATCTGTGGTGTAATGTGAGTATACATATTGAAGTTGATATTTCAAGGATACATTTTTATGTTTGTCATAAATATTGGTGCCGATCTGTGGCGTATTGTCAGTATATTTATCTAGGTTGATAATTTCAAGGATGCATTACTGTTTTGTCGTGAAGATTAGTGCAGATCTGTGGAGTAATGGTGCTACCCAAAGTAGAATTAATTGTTATATTGAGGTCAAATAATAATTCACTTCTGTAGGTGTATTTCATCTTTAATATTTTGTATAACACACAGGTAACATAGAATAAGAATTTTATGTGATAATTGAATAATTCATTAGTTATTTTACTTTAAGAAAAAAAATATTTTACAGAATAATTTTTCCTGTATATTTTTACATTCATGCAATGAACATCACATTACTACAAAAAATGCCTAAAACTCATTAATTTAAGATATAAATTTTTGATAACTTGACAAATACCTCTGCAAAACCAAAGTCATTACCTCCTTCCAGTACATAATTATAATACTGCTCACATTTTCAATTATATACTGTATTAACATTAGAAAAAAAAGTTCTTTTATAACTGAATAATTCACAAGTTATTTTACATTAAGGAAAATAATTTGATTTACAGAATAATTTTTTTTCCTGTTTACTACATATCCCCCAGCCCCCATCATATCCCCTCTTACTACTTCTCTGCTAACACTCCCCCTCTCTTCCTCATATCTTTCTGTCTCATCTTTCCTCGTAACCACTCCTCAACCCTATACCTTACCAAACTGCAACCTCACCTCATCAACATTCAGCAGCTTCCCTGTATCATACTTTTACTCTCATAACTATTTCTGCTCACTCCCTCGCTCCTCTATTCTCTCTCAACAGATCTTTCCACTGGACCCCTTTAGCCCCCAGTGCTGGGACAGATATTTCCACATCTCTACGACTGCCCAGTACAATGACAACACACCTCTATTTTAAAAATTATTGCAAAGACTAAGTCGGGGAGGTGACCTACACCAAGCAGGATCACTCCTGACTTGTAATTGTAAACACAGAATTTGAATCCCAGAACATCAATAACTGAAAGACCTCCAAAGCAAGCCTATCCCCACAACACCTGATGCTCTTCTCAGCATCACCATATGCACAGTTTCCATCCTACAACACATCTATCACATGGGAAACACACCTTGGACTAACTGCCCCACTTCTTCTCTTGCTAGTCTCTCCTTTTCCTCCATACCCTCCTGCTCCACATCCACATCTACCCTTCTCATCTATATCTGTTACTCCATCTACTTCCACTCCTATTTCAAAATCAAATCTCTTCTTAGTTCTTAACCTTGAATCCTCTTCCTCTCTTTCTTCATCCTCCCACCTTACTTTCCCGCAGTGTTCTCGCACATGCCAAACCAAGTGATCCCTTTCCTCCGCAACTTCAACTCCATCAGGCTCAATTCCACACCCTCTCCCAACATCTTACCCCCATCAAAGAAGACCTTCACTCCTCAGAATTCCCTTATCACTGCACTGAGATGCAAAAACACACTACAACAAAGGTTCATCATCCCTCCTAAAAATCTTCCTCTGACTCCTCAATTTCCTAAATCTATTACGTAATAGTGGAGTTCCTCAGGGTTCTGTCCTGTCACCCACTCTCTTTCTATTATTCATTAATGACCTTCTTAACCAAACTTCTTGCCCTATCCACTCCTACGCTGACGATACCACCTTACATCTTTCCATGTCCTATCAGAGATGCCCAACCCTTTAGGAAGTCAACAGATCACGCAGGGACGCCACAGAACGCCTGACTTCCGATTGGGACAGAGAAATTCTAGTAGCTTTCAATGCCACAAAAACTCAATTCCTCCATCTATCACCTCAACACAACTTTCCAGACAACTATCCCCTTTTTTTCAATGACACTCAACTGTCTCCCTCCTCCACACTGAATATATATAAACTCAAGCCTTCTTGTAATCAGTATATTGTACAAAATTATGGGATTACAGTCACTTAAAGCAGAGACGGCATGGAGCTGGAATGATTCATAACCTAAACATTCAAGTTCAGATTCAATATGATTATTCACTAATTTACATGTGATGAGATTTCTTAAATGCTTCCTGTTTCTGTGTGGGAGTCTTGGCTGATAATTTGGGTGTGGCAGCTGCAGTGGTCTCCACTGCACTATTTGGCCTGGTATGTTGTTATTATTTTTTTTTATTTTGTTCCTGTGATATTTTGCTGTAGTTGGGCCATTAGGGTTTTCATATTTGTCATATCCACTTCATATTCTTCATAGAAGTTGCCATTTGCTAAGTTCTTAATTTTTCTTCTGTAGAGCTGTTTGCGAATCATGGAGTTACTTTATCTGTTGTTGAAGGATCTTCACTTTCTCCTCTAACTTGCTTGTGTTTTCAGAGGTGTGCGCATGGTTTTGTGGTAGTGGAGGGTGAGTCTACTCTACCTGTCGAGGCAGGTAGACAGATGGAGGATGGGATTGGTTCTAGAGTGTGGCTTTGTAAGAGTGGAGCATACTGCAACTTTGTGAATGGGTATCAGGAAATGGGAGGATGTGTTGGTTGACCTGTAGTCTGGTGTGCTGGCTGATGGGCATGTAGGGTTGATGAAATTTGAAGTAGTAGTAGTGTCAGGAGGTTGAGGTGAGGCTGGTGACCTGGACTGATGAGGTATGCTGGTGACCTTAGTGCAGTTGTGTAGCAGAGGGTAGGGATGGGAAGGCATCACAGGTGAGGAATAAAATATGTTGGTGATCTGAATGCAGATATGTAGTCCAGAGTAGGGGTGGGAAGGCAGTCTATGTGTTTTGTGGTTGGTTGGTGACAGGTCTTAGGGAGCACCTGAAGCTTCACACATGGTATTCCTGTGGCACTTTGTGACAATATTTTCTCCCCCTTTATTAGTTTCTCCTTACAGATTTTCATGTGGTTCGCTCACCAAAACCTACACCTCACTCTTTTGTTGACCTGCCATAACTGGTGCCTCCACTCCTGACACTGTCCACAAAAGATTGGCTTTCCTATATATATCTCTCCACCTTCAAAGGTTGTACACCTGGCAACAATAGTTGTGTAAGTGGTTCCCCTGCCCACACCACCACCACTTGGTTCCTTGGTTGTTTTGTGTCATGGTGGTAGTTCCCCTCCTTTCTAAACATTAAGGGAAGGTTCTCAATGAAAGTTAATGGTAGGCATGATGAGTAGTTTCACATGAACAATTTGAATCCCTGATTTTCTGACAATTTCCATCAGCTTCATTTGATGCCTTGCTTCTTGTATGAGTGTCCTATTTCTGTGAGAAATTTTGTTGTGTCCTTGTCTTATGTGACTGCAATGATGGTTTTGGCAGTCAAACAGCAGCATCATAGCCTGACTGCAATGCCAATCTGCAACTCCCACCAGCCATATCTTCCTGTGTGTCCAGGAGACACCTTTTAGGAAGTATGGGCAGTATATTTTTTCTAAGTTGGCTGGCATGATGGTTGGGAAGTGCTTTCTTGCTCTTTTTGTTATCTTTGATTAGCATAGATTGTTCATTATCTTCCAAAGTGTCAGCTGCCTCCCATCTGCTGCTGTGGTGCTTCACAGACTTGCCATGTCACAATTACATGATATCATTTTCACTATCAGGCTGAGTGTTTATTATTTTCATTATATACTGGCATCACCCTTTACTCCACAGTGGAGGACAAAGCAAAGTGCATGACACTATTAGTCACTTTATTCTTTGACTGTAAGCTTCACTTTGTTGGCAGCTCCTCCTCCCTTGCACTTCCATATCCAGGCCTCTCCTCTCATCACTCATTGCCTCCCTCCTCATTACATATCCAAAACATCTTAGCCTTGCTTCCTGTTTCTTCATGGAAATTTCCCCCACCTTCACAGCCCCTCTGATTCTTATATTGCTAATTCTATCCTCCCTTGTCATGCTCATTTGGTTCTTCTTTCCCTCTGTACCTAGTATAGTCCTTCACTCATTGGTCTAATGTGTTTACCATTGTCAGTTGTAACATCTCTTCCCCCCAACATCCAGTGTCACTGTTTAAATCCATTTCTTCCCAATTTATATGTTGGCAGTTTAGATCCTCCTCAAATAGCACTCTTCTGTCCTCCCTTAACGTATTGTCCAGGCAATTTAGCACTTCATTTTACATTTCTTTTTGTAAATCAAGCCTCCATGTATTAGTCTTCAGTAGCATGTATGTTACTATGATACTCCTCCTTTCCCTCCCACTGGTCATAATTGTTATGGTTAAAACCTCTGCCAGTCCATCTCTACTCTACCTCCTCCATGTATATATCATCTTGAGCCATTATCAATACTCCCAACTCCTGTTTTTCCCCTTCAGTCTCCACTCCAAATATTATATTCATGTTCTTTAAAATTCACTTGGATGTCTTTGCTTAACTTTGTTTCTATTATACATACCACATCTGGTCCTATTTCCAATATATAATCTTTCACTTCCAATATTCCTGATATACATCCATCTATGTTTGTTTACATGACTCTTAATACTTTCTTTCCCTTTCCCGAATATACCATTTCCTCAGCCTTAAGTCTAGCACTCTTTTGTAGAATTTTTTTTTTTTTTTTCTCTGAAAAGAGAACTGGGAAGAAATGGATGTTAACAGTCATGCTGGACAATGGGGGAAGTGTTACAACTGGCAATGGAAAACACAATGGACCAATGGGTGAAGGACTTTACAAGGTATAGAGGTGAAGAAGAATCATCTTTCTTCCTGATTCATATCTTTCTTATTCAAATATTGTTATATTCTGTCTTACCAGCCAGCTTTTCAGTTCTCACTTTTATTTCTTCAACCCCTACTTGTGATCTCATTTAAACTTTTAGCGGTCTTTTAGTCCCCTCACTATATTTAACGAGTCTGTATGTTTCTTCTATTTCAAGACTATTCTTCATCTTGGACTGGTGAGATAATTTTCTTATCCATCTTTTTCTCCTTCTCCTTCACAAATTTGACTTGGTTCTTTTTCTCTTGTAGTCCATATATAACCATACACTTCTTTTTGTCCACTGTATCTCTCACAAACTCTTCCTTTTCGATCATTTGTATGACTATGTCCTTTGTTTTCTCTTTTTTGTTGGTTAACTACTTAGATATGAAGCTGAGGAAATGGTATATTCAGGAAGGGGAAGAAAAAAGTTAGTCATGTATACAAACATAGATGGATTTGTATCAGGAATGTTGGAAGTGAGAGATTATATACTGGAGAAAGGACCAGATGTGATATGTACAACAGAAACAAAGTTAAGTGAAGACGTCCATGCAAATTGTAAAAGAGCAGGGATATAATGTTTGGAGGAGAGACAGAAGGGGAAAAGCAGGAGGAGCACTAGGAGTACTGATAATGGCTCGAGAGAATATATACATAGAAGAGGTTCAATATGGAGATGGACTGGTGGAGGTTTTAAGCATAACAATTAGTATCAGTGGGAGGAAAAAAGAGTAGTATCCTAGTAACATATGTGACACTGAAGACAAATACATGGAGGCTTGATATACACAAGGAAATGCAAAATGAAGTGCTAAATTGCTTGGACAATATATTAAAGAAGAACAGAAGAGTGCTACTTGTGTGGGATCTAAACTGCAAACATGTAAATTGGGAAGAAATGGATGTAAGTCATGCTGGACAATGGGGGGAAGTGTTACAACTGGCAATGGAAAACACAATGGACCAATGGGGTGAAGGACTTTACAAGGTATAGAGGTGAAGAATCATCTATAAGCTAGATTTGATATTTTCATTAAAAACCAGAGCCTTGTCCAACCATTAAATACGATAGCCCAATGGGAATAAATTATCACGTGATTCCAGAAATTGAATTAGAGGGTCAGGAAATTTTAAAATGTAATGGACACTAAAAAGAAAGACTGAATCATGCCAAGACAAATTTTGAAGGATAAACAAATTACTGTGGTAGTATTGACTGGAAGGACACCATGCCAGGCTTTGTTTATGTATATTCGTGAATTTTTTTTCATGTACTACATACTCAGGGCTTCATTGGGATTCTCCCACTATTGCCAACTCGTTATAGATCATTAGCTTGCCTACTTTCTCCAACCCCACTCCACCTTCTTATCCTCTGTTTCTTGTCCTTCTTTTCTCTTCCTGTTTCTATATATTTTTTTTCTATATAAGAGGGGTGAGGGAAGAAAACTGGAAAAAAAAGATTCCTATTTAATTTTAATTGCCAGTCTCCTTCCAGGTTTGAGTCAGCCGAGAGAAGGGGACAAATGTCTTGAAACCTCCCTCTTAAAAGAAGTCAAGTTATAGGAAGATGGAAATCCAGCAGCAAGTAGGGAGTTCCTGAGTTTACAAGACAAAGGTATGAATGATTGTGAGTACAAGTTAACTCTTGTATTAAGGAGTTGGACAGAATAGAGGTGAGAAGAAAACCTTGTGTAGGGAGGCCACAGGAGGAAGGCCTTATTCAATAAAACTGTGTGAGTGGAACCTCCCCAAACATGCAAAAAGTACTTCACACGATGATTGATAAGGCCCTTGTACAGATTAGCAGTTGGAGGGTGAGAAAAACTGGTGGAGACGCCTCAGAACTCCTAATTTCATAGAAGCTGTTATAACAAGTGATGAGATATGAAGTTTCCAGTTTAGATTATGAGTAAAGAACAGACTGAGGATATTTTGTGTAGAAGAGGGGACTCGTGAGTGTCATAGAAACGAGGGGATAGTTGTATGAAAGGTCATGTCAAGTTGATTGATGGAGGAATTGAGTTTGAGACACTGAACACTTAAGTTTTCTCTGCCCAATCAGAAATCTTAGAAAGATCATAAGTCAGGCATTCTGTGGCTTCCTTACCTGATCTGTTGACTTCCTGAAGGAAAATTGCATGATGAATTTCCCAAATCATTACAACTTTGTTCCACATCACCATTGAGGTAGAAATCAAGGTGTTTTCTATACAAAATAGAGATAGACCGATATGTTTATTTCAGGGCCAATACTGATACCAATTATTAGTCAAGAAGGCTGATAACCGATATTTGGAGCCAATAGTCATTTGCAGTAAAAGGGAAAATATTGGCATCAATATTTTGAATAATACAAACTCCACTTAACTTTATTTAAATGCCTTTAAGCATGTTTACTTAACAGCTTTTCAGATTTGCAACATTTTTTTTTTCTTGGACAATAGAAATCTTTATTGTAAAATTCTAACAAAATGCAGGGAGCTCCCAGACTCAGCAGCATATTTTATAAAGATAAATGAAAACTTAAACTCCTTTAAGTTTTCTACAATAAATAAGTTTTCCAAAATTTCAATATAAATTTTGTTAATCTTTCACTTATCTTTGTTTTAAGTTCAACAAAAACAAAAAGTGCAAGGAGTTCCCAGGTTCAGCAGCATGTCTTGTAAAGTTAAATGAAAATTTAAATAAATAAATAGTTCCCTGAGATTTTATAAAGTAAATAAAAGTTAAATAAAATTTGCACAGAAATGTGAGTCTAAAATCAATTAATAGTCCCAGTTGTGGTGCAAAAAGCAGAGTTGTTCAGCTTGCTCCCAAGTGAGACAGCTTCTTTTGCTCTCATATATTGCACACTTCACTGAAGACGCACTCACTTGGGACTGATGAGGGTGGTGCACAGAAACTTTCTTGCTTGTTTCACAAATAGCTTGAAGTGCCCTTCATTCTGTCTCCACCACTGGAGTGGGTCTCCTTCATGCCTGTGGATCACTGGCTCCTTGAAATACAGATGTAGCTCATCTTCAATGCAGCTACTGGCCAGCAGGTGACCAGTGTGAAGTGCCAGCAACATCTCATCAACACGGCTGCGGAAAGGTGTGTGTTCTCTCCATTGCCTTTTGTGGGTATTTCTGTCATTCTCGTGTGTCCCATATGCAACTGCCTGCTCCTCCATACTGGCTCTTTCTGTGACAGCCTGCTCCTCCATAGTGGCTCCTTCTGTGGCAGCATGCTCCTCTCAAGTGGTCTGTTGTGTGGCAGTGTCCTCTTCCTCCTTCAACCATCCTTTGGCCTTGCTCAATGTCATGGGAGAGGAGAAAGCATGACTCTTATGATGAGGATCTAACTAAGACAGGCCAGCACCACAGTTTTTGTCTTTTACTTTTGAGAAACATTTGTTGAGGCTCTCCTATATGGCTTGCCTGAGCTTTCTGATGCCTTTTGTGGAGGGCCTCTCATCATCTTCAAGAAGCATCTTCAGCACAGGCAGGCATGGAATGATGCAGGATGCTGATGAGTTGCTGTGGCTCACCTAAAGTGTTACTTCCTCTATTGGGAGAAGAGTTTCAATTGAATTAGACACAAGGTCCCACTGGTGAGCAGTGGGGCCTGCATGGAACTATTTGATGGGAGAAGAGCAAATAATGAAGACTAAAGAGGAAAAAAAAACTTGGAGTGATCATACAAGAAAATCTGATCCATAATAAACACATAAGCAAGATATTTGGACTATCATATAAGATGTTGATTAATATGAGTGGCATTTTCATTACATGGATAAAGATATGATGAAAAAAATCATTACAAGCATGATACACCCAAGGCTGGAATATGCAGCAGTGGTATAGTCTCTGAGCTCTAAAAAAGGATATCAGAAAATTGGAAAGGATACAGAAGACTGCCAACCTTACAAGATAGAAGAGAATGCAGGGACCTAATAACAATGTATAAGATAGTAAATGATATTGAAAAGATAGAAGGTTAGGTTAGGATTGAAAAGATAGACAAAGAAGACCTGGTGCTGTTGACAGAAGATGATGGAAGGACAAGAGGACATGAAAAGATGATTAGGATGAGGCAGTGTGTGAAGGATATTGGAAAATAGTTTTCCTCACAGAATGGTGGAAAAATGGAATGCAGTGGATAATGGAATTGTCACAGCACAGTGTGCATAACTGTAAAGAAAAACTAGATAAATGGAAATATGGAGACAGGACACCATGAGCCCTACTACTACTAAAGTCCGTTCATCCAAAGAATCCAGGCCGAAACTGCTAGTTAGGTTGGCAGCCCTGCCCACCCCCGCCTCCCTTAAACCTTCCCGACACTTAAATTTTTCTTCAAGTACATTTATTTTTCTTCACTTGACTCAATAGATATACAAGTTTATAGCTTGAAGAAAAATAAATGTACTTAAAGAAAATTTAAGTGGTGGTGGGGGTGGGCAGGGCTGCCAACCAAACTAGCAGTTTTGGCCTGGATTCTTTGGATGAACGGACTTTAGATACACACACACACACACACACACACACACACAAAACAAAACAGTAAGGAATAGATATGTTGAAGTAAGGAGAACAGTACAAAAGGAATATGAACAGAGGGTGGTGGAAAACTGTGATAGTGACCCTAAGATGTTTTACAAATTCATAAATAGAAAACTAAATAAAAGGGAGGCAATAGAAAAGGTAAAAAATGGGGAAGTATATGAGGATGCTAGAGATATAGCTGAAATTTTGAACGACAACTTTTGCAAAGTGTTTACAAAAGAGGAGCATTTTATAGGAGAAAGGCCTACGGAAATAAAGCAAATGCAGGACATCATTGTTACTAAAGAAGATGTAAGGAAAATTATAAGCAATTTGGATATTAATAAATTAATGGGGCCTGATGGCATATCTGGGAGGTTGCTAAAAGAATGTAAGGATCAATTGTTGAACCCCGTATTTGATATTGTGGAAACCTCCATACGAACAGGAATAGTCCCGAAAGAGTGGAAAAGAGCTGACATTGTGCCTATATATAAGAATAGTAGTAGAATGGAACCATTAAATTACAGACCAGTATTGTTGACTAGTATATTGTGCAAGGTATGTGAAGAAGTAATTAAAGCTAAGTGGAGTGAGTATCTAGAAAGTGAAAATATTCTGAGTGAAAGACAGTTTGGTTTCAGAAAAGGAAGATCATGCATATCCAATTTATTATGTTTTTATTCAAGAGTGACTGACATACTACAACATAGAGAGGGATGGGTGGATGCTATCTACCTGGACTTCAGAAAGGCCTTTGATAAAGTGCCACACAATAGACTGATGTGGAAACTAAAGAAGATTGGAGGAGTAAGTGATAAACTAGCAAAATGGATGGAAAATTACTTAGTGGGAAGAGAAATGAGAACAGTGGTGAGAGGAAGGAAGTCCGAGTGGAAGAAGGTAACCAGTGGAGTTCCACAAGGGTCAATGCTTGTTCCCATCATGTTTTTGATTTATGTTAATGATATGCCAGTAGGAATTGACAGTTACATGAATATGTTTGACGATACTAAAATTATGAGGAGAGTAAAGAATGTGGAAGATTGTAACAAGTTACAGGAAGATCTTGATAAAATATATGAGTGGAGTAAAGAGTGGCAGATGGAATTTAATATAAACAAGAGCCATGTTATGAAAATGGGAAGAAGTAGATACAGACCAAACAGGGATTACAGGCTGGGTGATGAGAAAATTAAAGAGACTAATGAGGAGAAAGACCTAGGAGTAACAGTGCAAAACACTTTGTCACCGCTGGAGAAACACATTAACAAGATATTTGGAAAACATGGATATAACATGCTTCAAAATATTGGCCTTGCATTCCACTTCCTAGATGAAGGAATGATGAAGAAGATATTATGCACCTTAATAAGACCCCAGTTAGAATATGCAGCTTGCGTCTGGTCACCGCATATGAAGAAAAATGTGAAAGTGGAAAGGGTACAGAGGCTGGCAACAAGGATGGTACCAGGATTCAGGGAGTTAGACTATGAGGAAAGACTGAGGAAACTGTGGCTGACCACATTAGAAGAGAGAAGAACAAGAGGAGACATGATAACTATGTATAAATTGGTGAACAAGATTGACGTATTGGACAGAGAATTCATAAAGCTGACCACAAGTAATTATCTCTGAGGACATGGAAAAAAACTAATAAAAGACATCTGTCTAAATGAAGTGAGAAAAAACTGAGCAGTGATGTCGTTGATGCAGTGTGTCAATCAGATGAAAGAGAGATATGACAGGAGTGGACAAGGGACAGGTCACAGAGCTTAGCTCGGGTCCTGTAATACACAAATAGGTAAATACAACACAAAAACCTGCAAAAAAACTACGAATGGAAACACTATGAGAGAGAGAGAGAGAGAGAGAGAGAGAGAGAGATAGGATTATCACCTAACATGTGAGACTGATAAGTGTTTTTTCTCTCTCTCTCTCTCTACTTATTTTGCTTGACAAATTTCCACTTTACCATACCAGTTCATGTGTGTGTGTGTGTGTGTGTGTGTGTGTGTGTGTGTGTGTGTGTGTGTGTGTGTGTGTGTGTATTTACCTATTTGTGTATTACAGGGCCCGAGCTAAGCTCTCTGTGTCCAGTCTCCTTGTCCATTCCTGTCATATCTCACTTTCATCTGATTGACACACACCTCGTCAACAACATCATGGCTCAGTTTATTCCACTTATCAATGCTACGATGCGGGAAACTGTATTTTCTCACGTCATTTAGACAGATGTCCTTTATTAGCTTTTTTCCATGTCCTCGGAGATGATTACTTGTGGTCACCTTTATCAATTCTCTATACTATCCAGTATGTCAATCTTGTTCACCAATTTATACATAGTTATCATGTCTCCTCTTGTTCTTCTCTCTTCTAATGTGGTCAACCCCAGCTTCCTCAGTCTTTCCTCATAGTCTAACTCCCTGAGTCCTGGTACCATCCTTGTTGCCAGCCTCTGTACCCTTTCCACCTTCTTCACATATTTAAAATCTTCATATGCGGTGACCAGACACATGCTGCATATTCTAACTGGGGTCTTATTAAGGTACATAATATCTTCTTCATCATTCCTTCATCTAGGTAGTGGAATACAAGGCCAATATTTTGAAGCATGTTGTATGTTTTCAAAAAAATCTTGTTAATGTGTTTCTCCGGTGACAAAGTGTTTTATACTGTTACTCCTAGGTCAACATTCCATAAAACAATAGAATCCCGAAGCAACGATCCTCAGTTGATGACAGACAGATTAAAGCGGTGCATAGAGCAAAAAAGGAACATATTTAAGAGGCTAAAGGCAGGAGATGAAACTTTAAGGCCACTATACTATGAATTAGTAAGATCAGTTAAGAGGTTAATGTGGAAAGCTAAAATTGAATATGAGTTGAGGCGGGTAGCCAGCCAAGCAAAGATGAACCCTAAGGGATCTTTTCAATTATATAAGATGAAAAGCAGAGAAGAAATAGGTCCTGTAAGGACAACAAATGGTGAAATGGCTATTTCTTTGGAAGAGATTAGTAGAATTATGAACGAGTATTTTTTAGCTGTCTTCATCCAAGCGAACACACAGGAAATCCCAGATAGCGATGAGGTATTTAGGGCAGAGGATAGTGAAAAGTTGACGGATATCCTTATAACTAAGGCGATGGTAGAGCAGGAGATAGATAAACTAAAGAAAGGAATTGGTTTTCAAACAAAGTGATTGATGAGTGGAACAGTCTCAGTGGGCATGTAGTCAAAGCTGAGTCAATAGGGAGCTTTAAAAGAAGGTTAGATAAATTCATGGATGGGGAAGATAGATGGAATTAGGTAGATTAAGCACACTGGGACTGCCTCATATAGGCCTGGCGGCCTCTTGCAGCTCCCCTCCTTTCTTATGTTCTTATGTAAAGCAGTATAAAGAGGCACAAAATGAATTCATTAGGATAAGAAGGGAGGAGGAGAGAAACTTTGAAAAGGATGTAATGAAGAGATGTGAAAAAAAACCTAAGCTTTTTTATAAGTATATAAATGGTAAAACGACAAACAGAGAGACCATTACTAAGTTGATTAACCCTTATGCTGCTTGCAAGGGTTAAGGGAAATACAATATACGAAACATCGGAAGAAATGAGTGAACTTATGAATGAAAGCTTTAAATCAGTATTTAATGAAGAGGGAAAGTTTATAAAACCAATCAACCCAGTAGCACAGGAAGGATTAAAAGACATCGTGGTAAGAAAACAGAAAATTAGAGAATTGCTAGAAAAGGTGGATGTGGGGAAGGCAATGAACACTAAGGGAATGTAATGAGCAATTGGTAGAACCAATTTGGGATGTAATTAACAACTCTTTAAGGGAAGGGAAGGTACCAATGGAATGAAAAAGAGCCAATATAGTCCTATTATATGAAGGAGGAAAAATAACTGAGCCCCTAAATTACAGACCAGTGTCACTAACTAGTGTGGTGGGTAAGATCTGTGAAATTGTTAACAAAGAAAAATAGTTGGAATATCTGGAGAGAAATGAAATCATTAATAACTCACAATTTGGTTTTAGAAAAGAAAGATCATGTAGAACAAACTTACTAAGCTTTTATACAAGAGTAATAGATGAAGTACAAGGAAGAGACAGAAGGGTGGATGCAGTGTATCTAGATATTAAAAAGGCTTTTGACAGAGTACCACACAGAAGACTCCTATGGAAAATAGAACACATGGGCGGAATTAAGGGAAATATCTTAAATTGGATGACAGATTACTTAACAGATAGGGAAATGAGGACAGTGATAAGATATACACCATCAAGTTGTAGCACTGTGGCATACCACAGGGTTCAGTGTTGGCACCAAAATGTTCCAAATATATGTCAACAATTTACAAGAGCATTTTAAGTAGCTACATAAATTTGTTTGCAAGTGATGCCAAGCTTTTGAGAGTTATAAAAAAAAAAAAAATTATTGTATGGAATTACAGAAAGATATTGATAAGATCTGGAGATGGAGACAGAAGTGGAAATTAGAATTTAATACTAAGAAATGCCATGTAATGGAAATGGGTAAAAGTAATAGAAGACCTACATGGGAATATAAAATGGGAGAAGAGATTACAATGAAAAGAAGAGAAGAGAAAGACCTGGGAGTGATTATACAAGACAGCCTGGCTCCAGAAATACATATAAATGGATTATTTGCTTCCACATACAAGACACTAACGAACATCAGGGTAGCATTCAATTACATGGATAAAAGTATGATGAAAAAGATATTAACCACTATGATAAGACCTAGACTAGAATATGTAGAAGTGGTATGGTCGCCATATAGGCAGAAAGATATCAAGAAACTAGAAAGGATAAAAAGGGCTGCTAAAAAGATGGTCCCTGAAATAAAAGATCTTCCTTATGAAGGAGATGAAGCTACCAACTTTGAAAGATAGACAGGAAAGAGGAGACCTAATAACGATGTATAAGTTAGTAAACCGTATGGAGAAGATAAATAGACAAGACTTGGTAACACTGATGGAACAAGGAGACAGACAAACAAGAGGACATTCCAAGAAAATCATGAAATGTCAGTGTCACAGGAATATCAAGAAGTTCAGTTTTCCACATAGGACAGTAGACATCTGGAATGGATTAAGTGAAGAGATTGTAACAGCAGAAAGTGTGTGTAAATTTAAGGAGAAGTTGGATAAATGTAGATATGGAGACAGGTCACTATGAGCCCCGCTCAAACCGTTAACATACAACTTTAAATACACACACACACTTCTTACTTTTATAACTATTTCAGTATCAGTATTATTATCAGCAACCTTGTTTTAAGTGACTAAGCCATTAAAAACACTAAATAGCCTACAGCATTTTCACTTTAGTAATTGTTTATCGTAGGAACAGACAGCTGCTGCTAACGTATTGGGCCTCACAGTAACATTAGTAGTCGTGACTTGTAGAGTTTCTGATGTGACACAAACACACTATTCTTGAACTTAACAGACATTCTCCTCATTGCTACAGTCTGCTGAGCATCTACAGCCAAAGAAGGAGAAAGCGGACCAGTAGGCTAACGTTATGCTAAAAGCTAACCAGCCACCTTCACCTCAAAGGGCTTCCTTGCAGTAAAACTGGACTGAATTGAGTTCATTAGGTTTTTACTCTCTTACTCTCACACACACACAGACTTCTACTCTAAGACTATTTCCATATCAATATTTTCAGCAGCCTTGTTTCAAGTGATTAACAGGCAAGCAGAGCTGCCGCTTATCTTTATACAACGTTAATGGGCTTACAGTAATGTTACTAGTAGTTGAGAGTTGAAGAAGACTGGAATGCTTATTACAATTTCAGGAGAATCTGTTGCCTTGACTTACCTTCAAAACAAGTATCTGCTCTCCGTACCTTTTCCAGCGTGTGTGTATCTTCACCATGTGTGTATATAAGTACTGTGCATGCACAGCTTTCACTGCTAACTGGCTGTTACCGTGGCTCTGCTGGTAACCAATCAGATGGTGCTGTGGGTGGGACAATGCTAGAGACAGTAGTGACAGCAAACAGAGAGGTGCAGCTGCATCAGAGCCAAAATAACCCTGTTTTAAATTGATCTCTTATCAGCCATTGAATTTAAACAAAAGGCCGATGCCAATATGTGTCAAAATGCTTAATATCAGCCTGGCCAATAATCGGTCGATCCCTAATGCAAAAGTCTCCATCCTAAAAGCAGCATATGAGCAGGAGTGTGTGACCTTGCCATTTCTTCCACCTGAATCCATTTGCTAGTCAGCCCTGACCTTTTCTCACATGCAGTCTTGCTATGGTCTGTTCTCCTGCTGCAAGCACTCTCTTTGGCTACCTTTATAGGCAATACAAGGTAATAATCTACGACATGAACAAGTACTTCCTGGAAGAAAAGGCAAACTATACTGCTATCCTCAAAAACATTGGGGCAACAGTGAAGGATTAGCTGTCAAAAAAGGGGACCAAATGGCCAGTCAAAAGTGACAAGTAAAAAACACTTCACATCACTATGTAAAGAAAGATGAAAAAATATAAGGTTGACAGCAAGTGACTTTCAGTAAAAGTGCAAAAAGAGTAGTGACTCCATGCAATAAGGGCATAGTAGGGATAAAGCCCTTTGGATAAGTGATTGCAGGAAGAACATTTCCTTGGATAAGAACATGATCCATGAAAAGACCAGCCAGTTGTATGGCAAGTTTGTGGATGGCAGTGATGACAACCTAGATGACCCTTAACCAAACACATTGGTGACATCTCCCACCAAACAAAGGAAATTTACTACTGGCAAGAGTTGGTTTGACAAATTTAAAAGGAAATTTCACCTAAAGTGTGTTTCCCAGCATGGCAAAACTACCTCAGCAGACAAAGTTGCCTCTGTAAAGTATGTTAAGGAAACTTTCAAGACCATCATTGAGGAAGGGGGGCTACTCTCATGAACATGGATAAAGCTGGCATTTTTTTGGAAAAGGATGTCATCGTGGACCTTCATTATGAAGGAGGCCAGAGCATCTAGATTTAAAGCCTACAAAGATTGCATCATATCATACATAATATGTGTGGAAATGCTGCAGGCTATATGATACAGCCAGGGCTTATTTATAAATGCATAAATAATCCCAAGGGCCCTGAAAAACAAGAATAAGAAACTGCTGCCTGTGTATTGGATGCACAATCTAAAGGTTAGGATAACAAAAGTACAGTTATATTATTACTCTGGACATATCTGTGTGTGACTTCCTCAAACACAGGGTTCGCTTACTGCCATGTTGCCAGGCCAGGTAACAATACATACAGAAGGATACGCTGGGCAGAACTTGTCAAGTGTAAAAGAATAGTGTAAACACTATTCTTATTGGAGTTGAAGTGGAAACTACTTTGTAAACTTCATGATGGGGTAGATAAAATGATGGACCTTATAATTCAACACTTCTTCCTTTGATAGCTTCTCATCTACTCCTCTATCCAACATATCTTGAATTTGTTGTTTTAGATATTTTGCACACTAGGCTGATCCCATCTTCTTCAACCTCTGTTCAGTAGCCTTTAACTTAGCAAATACCATAGGAAAGTTATTAGGTAGTTTAGCAGGATCAGAAATCCAAGGATAACTAGATATCCAGGAATGATTTTGTTCATAAGTTAATCCATCTTCAATAAGTTTCATCTCTCTCTCTTCCTGAATAGTTAAATTTCCCTTTGTCATCCATCTTCCACATTTACAGCTTCCACACTTTGAAAAGCATTCTGTTCCCAAACTTTCATTTAAGAAATATTTTTTCACCAATTTGCCCACATTAGGTTTATATTTTTTCCACCTATTTGCCCACATTAGGTTTAGTCTTGAAATGCCAATCTGTGGTATTATTGCAACTTACATGATTAATTTGCGCATGATATTTTTTTTCATTTCCTTCATCACCTACTCTGCCCCTGATACAGAATCCAAACTCATTACACATCAACTGAACATAATCTACAGTTTTTATGATTTGTGGTATTACAGTACAGTAATTAGATCCTATCAGTAGCTCTATATGCCCTTCAGACTTCTGGATATCTTTCCTGCACTTCAAATTTCTTAGCATTTCAGACAGATTCACTTGGTGATAAGCAACAGTTATTTCAGAAATCCCACAAACTTAAATAAGTTTTTCTTTCCCTGCTTGATCTCTTGAGGATATCTCATAAAGAAGACTACTTAACCCCTCTGTGTGGTCACCAACCTTTGTCATAGACAGCTTTGAGTCTTAGTTTCTTAGCCATTCAAAAAATTATCAGACTGATGTTACTCCCAGCATCATACAATGCGAGGACACAATTACCTCCACTATCAACAAATTCAGTCATCAAAAATGCACCTTTCTTACTCAAATGATTATTAGTGACATCAATTGTAGAAGAGTATATACTGCTAAACTTGGGATGCAAAACTGAATGGTGATGCTTACCACAGACATCTCCATTTACTTTTAATATACAAACAATTTCTTTTCAGTTCCTAAATAGATTTTCTTTTGAGACAAGCATAACAAATTCTTTCTTTGCCTTAAAAAATCCATTTGATTTTCGGCTGTCCATTGCTTGAATGTCAAACAATTTTGCACTTCATGAGATTCCCTATCATGAACAGGACAATATCTCTTCTCTTTCAGATCATCATAAAAATTTTGCTACACAAGACCTGCCTTGATACTTTGCATGTTACTCAAGGTAAACTGGTTAGACAATCTGACATTTGATTTTGAAGTCTCTCTTGTCTCACAATTAGCAGTCTTATAGCTTCTAATACATCACTTTCTTTTGTAGATTTTTCCCCATTGTATGTACTGCTACCTTTGTAGCACCACTTATTGAATCATACTGTAAATATTCTTATAAACCCTTCCTGTGACTTATTACATAAGTAATCAAATTCTTAAACTTGTCTATTGGCAATTCTCACACTTTAATAGCCCATTCTCTTTTCAACATTAAGGGTAGTAATCTCTATACTTGAGACAGGGCAGTGATATTCTCCAATTCTTTTGTTAGTTTTAAATTACCCACATCTAACCATTACCTTCTCTACTGTATTGCAGAGTTTCTGTTGAATCTCCTCTCTTCTGTGCATCCTTGAAGAGTCCAACCTTCCTGTTGAATCTCCTTTTGGCAGTGGCATGGTCCTTCTTCAGTTGTTCCATAGCTGCTCTGCTAGATTGCCATATTATAGTGCAGGATAATGATGGGGTTGGGGCTGCCTTGCTGTATCTTCATTAATTTATTCAGCCTGAAATGCAACACCAATATGAACAAGCTTTTCATTAACCCATGAGCAGTCTTTTCAATGAATTATCTCACAATTCACACACCTACCAATGCCACACACAAGTACATCATGCAACAATCACTGTACAGAACATGTACATCATTAATTTCTTATGATCTCATGTTCAATATATCCCTGGTGTATAAAAATAAATTATCAAGTAACTCACAATATAACTGCCTAATTCCAGCTATGGAACACCATGCAGGCAATATCATGCCTCCTGGAATACTCTGCAGCCTGTTTTGTGCCAGTCTCGCTCCTCTCTCTCATACTGCAAGATTTACATTTATTCAATACCAGTTTCCTTATTGCAATTCCCATCACTAGATAACATTTGATACAGCTCTCTCACAAATCTATACAAGCACTGGTGATCCTTTATACATAATAAACCTTCTAGTTGACAATGTACTTACAAGTACTGGGCCCATAACTCACTCTCTCTCTCTCTCTCTCTCTCTCTCTCTCTCTCCATCACTGTGGTTGCTGACTGACTGCAGCTCTCTCCTACCACACATCCATTGTGTGTAGCATATAAGTATTCACGTTGCCAAACAGATACCAAATTGTAATTTTCTTTGTACTCCTAATAAATTCTACATCCTGGATACACAATTTATCAATTTAGTGCCTATTTCAATTTCTACTTCATTATAGTCTACATTCCCCCTATAACACATCCTAATACCAAATCCTTCACTGTAACACTATAACAAACTTGTGCATCAATTTAACCAATAACGGATGCACGCCTTTATCTTCCACCTTCAAAGTTGCCAACATTAAATTAAAAGTAAGGTTTGATCATCGTACAAAAATACAATAGCTATTATGATGATATTCATAATACAGTGTGGTCACCAAATCTATTAAAAAAGACATTAGGAAGCTGAAGAATCTAGAAAGCTGCAACAAAAATCCCTATAGGAGACACATATAAAGATCTTGTAATGTATTACTATGATTTAAGGCAGCTCTATAATCAATTGATTTAAAATTAAATTTTCAGGATAATCATCATTTTTGCCTTATAATCATATGATCAAATTCACATCAATAATTAAGATCTTGGAATGAAGCCGCATATTGTGAGAAACAAATTGCAAACACGCATACTGAGGCTAACTTTCTTTAGTTTCTAAACCTTCCCACAGAAAAATTCTGGCGGTGGCCACAAGTATATCTCATGATTGATTGGACGAGTTTGCAGGAATGCAGTTTTTATGTCAATTTTGTGATATCCATTTCTTCATTAAAATGATGGTCAATCTAACCTTAATGCAACTTAGTGGAAAACCTTTCATTCAGGTCCTCTTTGAATCCTCTTGCTTCTAATGTTGCCTTCTTGATTAAGTTTTTCCGTTACTATCCATCTTATAGATATAGTAGATTGATTTTCCCATTCAATCTCTTCAAACACTTCATTGTCTCTCAAGTTTTCATTTTTCTTTCCTCATCAGAGAAGGTAATCATAATCTCTTCATTCTCTTCCAGCTCTCGTACATGAGTCACATCTTAAGCAAACTCCATCCAAGACTCTTGTCCAGTTTGTTCATTTCAAAAGTTGTAATATTTTTTTATATTCCCTGTTGCCTTGCCTGCTCTGCTTAATATTTTGACATTAACTTTCTCATTTAAGTCTTTCAATGTGACCTTATACCTATTACCTGTCTTCAGTACAACTTTTGTCTTTCATCTTCACCTGCATCACTCATTTCAGGTTTATTCCTGGTTTCTTCATTAGACACTCACTATAAACATTGTTTTGGGGCAGGTTAGTGGTTGCATTGATCTCATCATCTTTCTTATCCATTTTTTACTGTTCATATCATCATAATCTTGAAACACCATTCATTCTATTTGACATAAATGTGCCTGCACTATATGTCATCCATGTCTTCAGACATTCACCTTTCCATCCTTCCCAATAACCCTTGCAGGACCCTGCCATCTGTCTGTGCTTGTAGTACACATAATTAACAATTTCTACATCTTCATATTTAGTTTTCCTAATGCTGTGAGAGAGCTCTTTTGATTCTTTCATTAGCAACACTTTTATAAATTCTTCTCTAAATTTATGTAGGACATTAAAATTGTGAGCAACAATCTGGGAAGATGTTATATTTTCCAATGCAAGAGGATCATTCACTCCAATGTTGGATTGGTTTGGGTTGAAACCAAAAACCATTTGATTTTGAGAAAACCCATGATTTTTGTGCAAGGCAATCCTGGTGGCTACAGCCCAGGCTAGTGTCATCTCTACACTGCATTAATTTTCAACCATAATCTTTAACACATTCTTTCAGTACTGTATCTAGTCTTTCACAGATATCATTACTTGATGGTCTTTCAGCTGCAGTACACATCACCTCAATACTGAAATTATCATACATACTTCTAAATTCACTATTATTAAATTAACCTCCATTATCACTATAAATTTTCTTTAGATCCCCAAATAAAGCCACCCAATACCTTATTACTGAATCAATGATAACACTTGTACTTTTACTTTTAGTTACACATGCACTGCAGTATCAATTACTAAAAAGTACTTTCCATTCCAGACCTTAATCCATGCTGATGACTTAATTAAAATTCTTAGCCATGGGCATAGTATCACTACTGGCCTCAAAGGAGTTCTCTTAAACTTAATGCAAATCTCACAAGTATTCTCAGTTTTTCTGATCTCCTTTTCAAGTTCTACATCCCTAATCAGCTTGAGTAACTTTTTTTTTTTTTTTTTTTAGGGATGTGTAAATTGCTTGTGTAATTTTAATGCCTTCCTTTTGTGTTCTCAAATGTGAGTATGCAGGTCATACTTCATGAAGCTACCTTCATCTTTAAAGTTTTGAGCCTTGCTGATAAGAACTGAATAGTAACCAATACTTGTAATTTTTAGAGCATTGATTTCACCCCTTTTCCAGTTAATCTGATCATTTCCTATCCCAAGTCCATCAACATGCCCATGCTCTTCATGAAAGTGTTACTCAGCAACAATGCAATGGTACATCAGGGTCAATGGCTTCTGTCAAACTGAATCCTCTCCTTGCCTATATATCCAGGTATTTTCATCCTTTCCACACTTTAACAACCTTTTCATCACCAAACTGTTTTGTAGTTGCATATTCCTCAAGTCTTGTCATTATTATCCATCATCTCTTAATACTCTAACCATTTTACACCACACACATTCAGATTGCATCCTGTATCTGACACTGCACAACCAATAGTCTCTTTCTCAGTCAACTTGTACTACTACGATCCTAAAAAAAACTATCATAATTCTTTGTTCTCCATATCAATCCTTTTATCACAATTTCTTGCCAGTGGGTTCTAGATCCACATTCAAAACATCTGTTGTCTTGGCGTGCATATCTCTAGTTCCATCTTTGGTATCTACCAGTCCTAGTGTATTGTTTACCCCCAACTTCTATTGTACCCTCTCTGGTTTCTGTAATTTGTGGTCCACATGACGTCCTTTTCTTGTTCTCTCATTTCACACTTGAATGTTCTTGATTTAACACCTCTCTCCTGTTTGTCACTAGCCTTTGCTATTCCATTTTTACTTCCATTGCTTGATCCAGTGTTGGATTCAACATTCTTTTAAGTGTGACTCTCACTTCTTTGAAAGTGGTTTCTCTGTACCTCTGTTAACTTAGTTCTTTACTAACCTACATGCTAGAACTTCATCAGGTAATACCATACTATCTCTTTCATCTTGAAATACTTAGCATCATACTCTTTCATGAAGTTACAAATCCTTTCTGATACATCCTGAGAGTCTTGATAGGCCATAAAGTTTCTCCTTTTGGGTTCGTTTAAGAAAGTTTAGTCAAGTTCATCCAAAACAATTTCCTAACCATTATCTTTCTTTTCATCTGTTGTTGAAACCTAGTTTGCCACTTCTCTAATGTGGCCTTTCAACATTAGATGTACTGCCAATGCTTTCTTATTTTTTTCCTAAATCTGTTATTTCTTTCCCTACTGTTTGTAATTTTCAATATCCTCCAGTAGAGGGGATTCTTAACCCTTATACCCCATTAGGCATGATCGTGGCTTATAAGTTAGATCCCTTCAGGCATAATTGTGGCACTTTTCAAACTCCACGCTTATTTCATGCTGCACAGCTTGTTTATGCCTGAGACTATCTGCCATACATCAAGACCTGTCATTGGTCCATTGTTTTCAAGATGTTGGTTGCTTGACTTATCACATCCATTTTTACAAGGGTTTGTTTGTGCTGATGCGAGAGCACCAAGCATGAGCGTGGCGAGGATAGATGCGAATGTGTCATATTATCATTTTTATAATATTATAGACAAGAGAGAAGATATATGTATTCCCCTGGGTATATAAGTACTTCTGGAACATCATATGATGCATGACAATACTAAGACTCATTATTTTTGTCTTCTTATTAGCTTAGATAAGAGTGCATGGTGCTGGCATGATGGAGTTAGATGAGGAGGGTGTGGTGACACTTGATGTTTCTCACCTTGAAGTCATTGAAGGTGATGAGTTTGCTGACACCAGTAATGAAGAAATAATCCTAGATGACTTAGCTGTCAATGAAGTCATAAGTAAAGATAATTCTGCTACTCTCACAGCAAGCAGTGAAAGTAATAGTAGTGACGAAGACACTAGTCAATCAGCTGATGAGTCATCTGTGCAAACCGGAGAGTGGACGTCAATGCAAGGTGATGTTGGGCCTCCTGTTTCTTTTACAGGAGCCAGTGGATTCAGACATCCACCTAAGTAATGCTATGCCCACTGAGTATTTTACAATGTATTTTACCAATTACAATACACAAGTCAGTTATGAAAACAAATAGATATGCAGAACATTGGATTCAGGAAAATGCCGAGTATCTACATAAAAGTTGGGGTCTTTGGTACATCTATGGAACAAACAAGGTAAAATAGAGGCAGGAGAGTTTATGGCATTTCTACCAATGATAATGAATATGGGGCTAATTACGAAACCAGCAAGTCATACTGGGATTATTCTAACCCCAGTCAGTCAATTCCCTAGTCCAATACTCATCTCAGTAAGGAAAGGTTTGAACTGCTGCCAAAGTTTATTAATTTCAATGATAACAAAAAATGCCCCAAAAGATCCTGCTTATCAGTTATTCAAAATCCAGCCTGTTATATGCTATAGATTTAATTATATCCCAGAATGCAAAATTTCTATTGATGAGTGCATCATGGGTTTCTGGGTAAAACCCTTCATTTGAGGCAGTGTATGCTTAATAAGTATCATGCATGCTTTGGGTTGAGACTTCAGAGTATGCATGAGGCAACGACTGACAGCACAGTGATTTAATACACCAAATGGGTCTGTTGATGAAGAGGGAAGGTCTGGAGTGGAGTTCGTGTGCTGAATAAGGAACAGAAGTGATAGCAACATTTCTGCGGCCACCACCATCACTACTGCCATTACCAACACCAATACCACCACAGATCCCGCCACCGCTGCTGCCACCACCACCACTACCACCACCTCAGCTGCTTTGGTCACAGATGATGATGACTCCTCCACACAGACAGAGTTGGCGGCCATCAAAATGGCCATTGAACATGTACACATTTCTCATAAAGTAAATCTCCAGATTAATACTGATTCCAGGACAGCCATTGCCTCATTGTAGATGATGTAGACTTTTCTATTTCTCTCTTTTTCTGTATTCCACTGTACTTCCTAGCATTAAACATTGCAACACCTTCAATTTCTTCATCTTCGTCTGTGTCCTCTATACTGCTGATTGAAGAATGACTGCTGTTCAATAGCTCAGCATCTTCCTCCTCTGCTGAACTGGGCTCCTTTAGTGGAGTGCTGTTGCAAAATCTCTTCCTTGATGTTCTTTTTTCTGGCGCTTTCCTTTTCTTTTCTACAGTCTCTTCTTCAAACTCTTCCAGAAAGTTGTCAACATCTTCTTCTTCCCCAGATGAAACTTCTTTCCTTTTCTTGTGGTTCTATTTCTTTGTTTTTCTTCTGCTTTCTTCTTCTTTTCAAGGATCATCTTTTCTTTCTCCTCGACTGCTTCTAAGAACTCATCTTTTTAAGTTTTGTATATGTATAGCAGTTCTGAATGTTCATTGTTGTTGCTCAATTTCACATGTATTTATAACAGATTTATTCAACAACTTTACAGACTGCAGTGTTTTCATAATTTCCAGAATTCTTAACTTTCTTTTTTTTTTCTGTATCCTTCCATTATCCCTAAGGTGGTAATTTATCATTTGTTTGGAAATCACTGTCTTACAAAATCCATATCAAGAAGCAGTGGTAGTTCATTACAAGAGTTGAGAAATTTGTATTCTTTGGGATCTGCTAGACCACAATTTGTATGCATATCATTAAAAATTCCATAGTTAACACATTAGCCTTTATCCTCCCAGTGTTCCCATGTGGGAACATACTTTTGATGCAATGTTTGTTCATGTTTCGAGTGATATATTTAAAATGTGTTAGCATTCTGGGACACAGTGTAGGTCAATGTTCTATACTGACCTACTACTATAGATTTGTCTATTTACACATAGGCTATGTCTCTACGAACATTTCAGTACCTGTTACACATTCTAGTAACTGGTATTAGAAGGGCAGAAACTTTATGAAAAATTTCTTACTTATGATTTTTTTCTTCTTGGCAGGTGTTCTCTGAGCCAATTGAAAGGATTGGTGTTAATAAAAGAAAAGATGTAATCAAAATGAGGTAGTGAGATGTCGTGAAATTAGATTGTTCCCACATGGGAACGCTATGATTTTGTATGCAAAAAATTACCTAAGAAAATATTTTACACATATTCAGCGGGATATGACATTGTTAGGCTATAGGGTGTAATGATTACCAATGTATGATGCAATTTGATTTCCTTACATCACAGTATTGCGTCATCCTGTTGCGAGCGTATATATATAGCCTACAACCGATCGTCAGAGCACATAGCCATTTGATTCCCAACCATACGTAAGTACAGAATTCTAATGTATTCTCTCTCTCTCTCTCTCTCTCTCTCTCTCTCTCTCTCTCTCTCTCTCTGTGTGTGTGTGTGTGTGTGTGTGTGTGTGTGTGTGTGTGTGTGTGTGTGTGTGTGTGTGCATTCTTGTGTAATATCGTAAAGTTGTCCCTAAAACACACTAATATTATATTTTCCTTATTTTCAGAGTCTGCTGTTTGTGCATACTGTGCATCCTTCTATTATGAGTGATCAACATGCTGTCAAGCATCTTCTATGGTCATGGGGAAAATGAACACTTTGTTACAGTCCGTGAGGCTTGTGATAGAGCAGAAGAGGATGGTTCCAGAGTTCGAAACGTTGTTGTACTTCCTCCTGAAAGTGGTGATCAAGATGTTGAAAGTGATGTTGAGGATGCTACGAGCGTGATGTCCAGTGATGAGGAAGCATTTGAACCAGCTGGAGAAGTGGAAGTGGATGATACTGATGACAGTGAGGATGGGTTAGAAGAACCACCTTCAAAATCGTCTCGAGCCACCGGATGGAAAAAGAAGTCGGAATTTAGGCGTAACTTATGCTACGATCCTCTGGAGAAGCTTGTCGATTCATTTCCTGACCTGACTAAATTATCCCCGTACCAGCTATGGGGACTGATCTTTTCATCATCTATTTTGGATACCATTGTAGATCAAACAAATCTGTATGCTAGGAGGGATAAGAACCAACCAAATTTTAGTGCCAACCACGATGAGATAAGGACTTTTCTTGGCATTATACTTCTCTCAGGGTACCACAGATTGCCGGAGGAGCGCCATTACTGGTCCACTCAGCCTGATCTGGGAGTTCAGCTTGTGTCTGCTGCTATGACTCGCAACAGGTTTCAAGCATTGAAGAGCGTTATGCATTTTGCAGACAATCACAACCTGCCAGCAGGAAACAAATGTGCCAAAATTGAGCCAATCTACACAATCATCAATGAAAACCTAAAAAAACATGGCATTTTCCATCAGAAGCTCAGTGTAGATGAATCCATGGTGCCCTACTATGGACGGCACTCTGCAAAAATGTTCATCCGTGGAAAGCCAATCAGATTTGGCTACAAGATCTGGGCACTTTGCGGCAATGACGGCTACCCATATAGGCTGAAGCTCTACAAAGGCAAAGAAAATGATCAGACCAAACTTCCTCTAGGCATCAGAGTTGTAAATGACATGATGTCGACAATTCAGTCTTCATCCACAGTCACCAAGCACGAAGTATACTTTGACAATTTCTTTACCTCACATTTTCTATTGAAGTCCCTCGCCGAGAAGAACATCAAAGCTACTGGGACTATTCGAGAGAACAGGACAGCTGGTGCTGCTAAGCTGATGAAATCGAATGCAGCCATGAAAAAAGATGAAAGAGGAGAGTTTGACTTTCGTTGTGATGGAGAAGTATATGTGTGTAAATGGAACGATAATTCCATTGTTAACATTGCAAGTAACCATGAGACACATCTGCCCCTGCATGAAGCTACTCGCCGTGTGAAAAAGTCATCAAAGGTGAAGGTAAAACAGCCACATCTTGTACGCAAATATAACGAGGGTATGGGCGGGTTGATCTGATGGATCGTCTTTTGGCTACATACCGACCAGGGATCAGGGGCAAGAAATGGTACTGGCCACTGTTTTTGAATGTTCTTAACTTGTCAATAGTTGCTGCCTGGCGCATTCACTGCCACCTTGAGGAGGACCCTCTTTCTCACCTGGAGTTCAGGAGAGAGGTTACGCTGTGTTTGCTGAAATCTACTGCCCCACGTACACATGCTGGGCAAAGCAAAACAACCAAAGTACCGGTTGACATTCGATATGATGGTCTTGGACATAACAAGCAAAGCTGCAAGCAAGGAAGATGTGCTGTTTGCAAAAAAAATGCAAGATATGAGTGTAGCAAATGCCTTGTCAGACTGCATTACGACAAAGGTACGGAGTGTGCCGTGATTTATCACAGTGAGTCTCAATAATTATTGTGCATTGAGTTGAACAAACAATTGGGTTATAATGTCCTCTGTTCACCTTTGTTTTCTACGGAAGAATGAAAAAAAGTGTTATTATTATAAATATGTACTGATTTGCAACTATAATAAAAATACGGTAAATTTCGGCACGCCTGTTCATAGTGTTCCCACATGGGAACAGTACTGTAATTCAACACTCGTTTTTTATATTGTTCTATCATTTTCACATGATGTATAAATAAGGCATTAAAGTATTTCCACGAAAGCTGACAAAGTTTTCTCTGTGTTTTCTATACCTGGGATGATAAAGGTTAGTATAGTCAATCATGAATTACATTAATCATGGTCTGAAATGGTTTGGATACAGGACTATACATCTTGAGAACTACAATACTGTAAGTATACCTATACTTAAATCCTTGCACATCACACCCAACTCAGTGAAAAGTTATCTGTGACTTAGCTTTAACATTATTGCACTCAATGTTTATGTCACTCACTATCTTTGTTGAGAGAGAGAGAGAGAGAGAGAGAGAGAGAGAGAGAGAGAGAGAGAGAGAGAGAGAGAGAGAGTTTGATAAGAAGTCCTGGGTTAGTGTGAAGTGGGGTGCTTGTGAAATTCTGTCTACATCCCTACATACATCTTTGTGGTTTTGTTTTAAACCTGCTTATACAGGCTAGTATTTACCTTGTGACTGGCTTTTCTTTGCATACTTTGACAGCCTTCTGTCTGTTGGCAGTTCACCTGTCACTTCCTATTCTCCATTAACCCATGCACATATTTGGTCTTTAATAGGCTTGGATGATGAGCTCACTAAAGAAAAATATTTATCACCATGAAATAAACAGTGTAACTTTCCTGACAAACAAAAACAAGCTTCATAAAACAACTAGGTGGCGAGCTTTCTGGATCCACTGCATTCTTCCACCTCGCGATTTTAAGGCGATCCTTCACTATTATAAAAGAATAGTAACTTACGTGGAAACATAACTATCGGTGTTCCGAGATTGAAAATATTTCTTGATGTTGATTTTAGTTCATACTATTCGTTGGTCACTCCAGTTTACGAAAATTATAAAATATTTCTTCGAAGGTCATGTGGAAGACAAGGGGGCACCCATGCCTTCCCTTCGACCTTCCCTCTGCTCTTCGTTCCAATAATGACAGTGACTCTTGGTACCACATTACCTTCCCTTCTACCCTCGACCTTAAACCTTCGTGACTCTTGGTACAGGCCTAAATCTCTCTCTCTCTCTCTCTCTCTCTCTCTCTGTATATATATATATATATATATATATATATATATATATATATATATATATATATATATATATATATATATATATATGAAGAATGAGAATGGAGAAGGTGGTGAAAGATCAGAAAGATTGCTATTCTACATTTCCTATGTGAATGGAGAAAATTAAATATAATAAAGATCACACACACACACACATTCTGAGGTCCCGGGGAGGGACTTGGCATGGACCAGGAGGAGGAGGGTGGAGCTTTAAGGCTTAGTTTTTGAGGGAGTTTAACCAATCCAAGGGAACCTGAAGCCTTCACTTGATGTGGATCTGCCAGGTATTGCTACTGGAAAATATATGGGCTAAGATTGGCAAGGAGTTTACTGGTCGCATCTGTACGTATCTTAAAACCTCCCACGTATTTTATCACAGAGTATAAGCTTAATGACAAACGCCATGTTTGTTTACCTTTACCATCTCGCCAGCAGGCCGCCAGCCCACCGCGCTCTGCAGCCAGTTACTCGATAAACTTGTACTCACAACTGATTAACAATACAAATTTAGGAACCGCATTAGTCACTGGGAAATAAGTACATACAATAGATCAGACAATTTACCATGGTGGTGATTCGTCGTTGTCACTGACGTGTCCAAGAAAAGATCCGCGATCATGGATAACATGGACTCCCTGACCTACCACCAGCCAATACACACCACCAGCGCACCTGCTGGCTCCAAAAGGTCTATGGCGGGTCTGAGTCCAGTGTCCGTTGGTCATCAGATCTTGAGGAGGGCAGCCAGGCTCCTCGCTGGCGATGTTCTTTCCTTCCCAAAGGCTGTGATGCCAGGTGGACCGACACACACCATAAGCGAACCAAAGACCTCACCAAGATACACTGCTTCTTCACCCTTACAACCCACCATGAAAAGCACGACAGGAGCGCTCCCACAACAGTAACCAATCAAGGTTTCACACTTCGCTCACTTCTATCCTGAAGACTGACTGGACGCGGGCGGCGGACGGTGCAAAGGCAACGGACGCGTGCCACGTGGCCGGTGGGCACTTAATCTTGACCTTGATCAAGGTGCTACAGATCTTGATTTTGATCTTGATACTAAAGATGGGCTAAAAAAATAAATAATAATAAATAAATAAATAAAAGCAGGAAAAAAAGAGGAAAGAAAAAAGGAGCAGTATTCTATTCACTAATCATCCATACACCTCGCTCGCCACATTCTCTCCAGATACTCCTTCACAACCTCAATCATCTTTTCACTCGTCACTTTACACAGTCCCAGCAGCAACACCATCCATTCCCTTTCTGTCTTCTCCATTTTTTTCATCCCTATTATGACCTAATTCAGTCAAAATCAATTGCATCATCTCATGCCTGTCTCTCTCATATTTCTCACACTCCAGCATAACATGTTCCACCGTCTCGTCCTCCCTCATGTCACACATCTGGCACACTTTGCTGCGGGACTCAGACCACCTGTAGTTCTTTGCATTCAAATCCATACACTGTGCCCTAGCTCGGAAGAGATCACCACCCAGGCTGCCATCATACCACCTTTCATACATAGGTACATTCAGTGCCATTCTACCTATTCTATTCTGTCCCACTTCTAGTTTGTCAATTTCATTTTCATTCCATACAATCACATCCATACCATACATTATACTGGGCACAGCCACACTCTTCCACACTTTTCTCAGCACATTATATTTGCTTGCTCTCATTCTTGCTGCACTCCCCAATCGTCCTACCCACTGATTCACTAAATCTATCTTTTCATTCTTTGTCTTTTCACACCCACTTGGACTCACCCATATCCCTAAGTGCTTATATTCTCGTGCATGATTCAACTCATTCTCTCCAATTCTCAGTACAGCATTGCTTTCATCCTCAGACCTATTCACTATCATCACCTTACTTTTTTTCACTACTAAACCTAACTCCAAAGTCTCTTCCATATCCATCCACAACATCCAACATACTCTGCAACTCAAATGCTGACTCACTCATGACCACTACATCTGCATAAAGAAGCACACTCGGGATCGCTCCGGAGCCAAACCTTTGGATCGGCAACTCCTTTAGAGGGGAAAAAAGAGAGAGAAAAAAAAGGCCAGTATTCTATGCATTAGTTAACCTACACTTCGCTCGCCATATTCTCAGCCTCAATCATCCTTTCAGTCGTCCCTTTACAAGTTTACACAGTCCCAGCAGCAACACCATCCATTCCCTTCCTGCCTTCTCCATTTTTTCATCCCTATTAAGACCTAATTCAGTCAAAATCGACTGCATCATTTCATGTCTGTTTCTCTCATACTTCTCACACTCCAGCATGACATGCTTCACTGTCTCGTACTCCCCCCATGTCACACATCTGGCACACTTTGCTGCGGGACTCAGACCACCTGTAGTTCTTTGCATTCACATCCATATATTGTGCCCTAGCTCGGAAGAGAAGATCACCACCCAGGCTGCCATCATACCTCCTTTCATACATCGAGGCTTCCTTTTCCTTGTACCATTCTTTCGTTCCATCTCATTCTTCCATATATTCAGTCCCACCCACTTCACCTCTCTGTCTATCTCACTCTTCCATTTCCTCGCATCCCATTCAGTTCCTACTCTGCCTCCTCTTGTCACGATCCATTCACGCTCATTTTGATTCCTCCCAGCCATTCTCACCTACCATACAACTTGTAATCTTGTAATCCATGCATTTCTTTCTGTCATTCTCATGCACCTCATCCTCCATTTGCTCCAACTTTCATTCCACAGATACACCTTTCTCGCTATTCTTTCATCATCCATTCTCTCCAACCTAACCTTGTACCTAAGTGTGGCTTTTACTAGTCTTTCCCTAAAAGTGCTCCATCCCATATCACCTCTCAGAGTTTTTACTGCTGTGTACATCGGTGAGCTCAGTGCCATTCTACCTATTCTATTCTGTACCTCTTGTCAATTTCATTTTCATTCCATGCAATCACATCCATACCATACATTATACTGGACACAGCCACACTCTTCCACACTTCTCTCAGCACGTCATATTTACTTGCTCTCATTCTAGCTGCACCCTCCAATCGCCCTACCCACTGGTTCACTAAGCCTATCTTTTCATTCTTTGTCTTTTCACACCCACTTGGACTCACCCCCATCCCCAAGTACTTATATTCTCGCGCTTGATTCAACTCATCCTCTCTAATTCTCCATACTGCATTGCTTTCATCCTCTGACCTGTTCACTATCATTACCTTACTTTTCACTACTAAACCTAACTCTGTTCATTTACACATTCTTCCTAACCATCAACTTCTTTTGCACCACAGACATGTTTTTTTTTTTTTTATGACATCTTCCACACACACATCTATATAGGAGGAGGTAGTAGACACCTACCGAAACGATAATTTACTCCCAGCGAGGTTTAATACCACTAGTTCTGTTCTGGACCAGTTCAGTGGGTGCTGTGAACTCACCATCAAAGCTAGTTGTGTTCTCGCTGAACGTTTTCCTTTGTGTCTCACAACTCAAGAGGGCAGTCACAGCCTGCCCTCTAAAGACAACTCTTCTCCTAACACTAAACTACAAGCACTTACTACACACACACACCCTTCACTTGAAACTCAGTTTTTTTTTTTTCATTATCTTCTGCAACATTCTCTATCTTATATCTAATTTTCAATCTGTAGAACACGACCTCTCCCCTATTAAACCTCAACTTCTTTTCCTCACCGAAACACAGCTGTCTGAGGAAAAGAAGGTGAGGTTTAGTAGGGGAGATGTGGTGTGCTACATGTTGAAAATCAAATCTACGACTATGTATGTTGCAGAAGTTAATGAAGAAAAAGTTGAGGGGGGTGTCAAAAAATTATGATCGATACCAAAAGAGCATTTCGACCTGGGAAAATTTATGGTCCTTTCCCCAGAAGGGGACTTCGAAGCTGGTCTTAGAGTTACCATTTTTTTAATGTTTAAATGAAGTGTGTGTGTGTGTGTGTGTGTGTGTGTGTGTGTGTGTGTGTGTGTGTGTGTGTGTGTGTGTGTGTGTGTGTGTGTGTAGTAAGTTCATGAAGTTTTGTGAGGAGGTGAGTTTTATTTAGAGGGCAGGATGTGACTGCACCCTTGAATTGTGAGGCACAAAGGGAGACGTTCAGCAAGTTCACAACAAACTTTAATGGTAAGTTTACAACAGCCCGTGAACTGGTCCAGATCAGATCTATAGTACTATTAGACCTCGCTGGGAGTAAATTATCGTTTCGGAACGTGTCTACTACTTCCTCCATTCACACACACACATACCCACCCACCCACCTACCCACCCACACACACACACACACTCTGAAGGAAATGGAACTACCAACTTTGAAGGCTAGACGGTAAAGAGGAGATCTAATAGCGATGTAAACAGTATAGAAAAGATAGATAGACAAGACAGTATCATTGACGGAGAATGGAGATAGACGAACAAGAGGACACTCGAAGATGATCAGGAAAAGTCAGTGTTCGAGGAACGTTAAAAAGTTTAGTTTTTCTACACAAGACGGTGGACATCTGAAACGGCTTGAGTGAAGAAATTGTAGCAGCAGGAAGTGTGACCAAATCTAAGGAAAAGTTGGATGAAAATAGATATGGAGACAGGTCACTATGAACCTCACTCGAACTCTGTAATATACAACTATACAACTAGGTAAACACACACACACACACACACACACACACACACACACACACACACACACACACACACACACACATATATATATATATATATATATATATATATATATATATATATATATATATATATATATATATATATATATATATATATATATATATATATATATATATATATATATATATATATATATATATATATATATATATATATATATATATATATATATATATATATATATATATATATATATATATATATATATACACACATATATATACATACATATATATATATATATATATATATATATATATATATATATATATATATATATATATATATATATATATATATATATATATATATATATATATATATATATATATATATATATATATATATATATATATATATATATATATATATATATATATATATATATATATATATATATATATATATATATATATATATATATATGATTTTGAAATTACAATGTGTTCTTTACTTTTCGCCTAGTATTGAAAAACAAACTGGAAAATTTTCATTGCTCAACCCGGCATAGGACAATGTTTTCTTTCTTTCTTTTTCTTTTTCTTTTTTGTGTGTGTATCTTCCGATCGTTAGTTTTGCTCACATGCTCGATAAGCTCCGCCTACTGGTTTCATTTAGATGGACGGGAGTAAAGCGACGTGTCGTCTCCCTATATTCAAACTCCTTGATCCCAAGCAAAAGGGGTTCAGTTGATAGTGGGGGGTAGGGAAGACGTCCCAAGATTAAGGTCAGACATCAATAAGTTGTATCAGCGTGAGGGGACCGAAAGTCGACCGACAAACATCATGAAGAAGAAGATCAAGAAAGACAACAAAACGAAGAAAAAAAAGAAGAGGAAGAAGAAAGAAAGGTGATGAAACAAAGGGCAGAACACGAAGAGAAGAATAGAGAACACGAGGAATACAATGAAAAGGAAAAAGGTAAGGAAGAGAACAAAAACAAGAGCAGGAGAGGAAAATGATAGGATTAAGAACGAAAAAAAGATGGAAATAAATAAAAACGGAAGAACAGAAAGGTAAGAAAGAAGTAAGAAAATCAAAAGAAAACTATAGATGAGAAGGAACACAAACACAAAGAAAAAACAAACAGCAACAAATTTCGCGGGGTTATGCTATCTCCCATTAAGTGAAGAAGAAGAAAAGAAATAATCCCTTGTTGTATGAAGAAACCAGGAAAAAAAATGTTAATGAAAAAGACAAGAACAATATCTCATGCTTCTACTAACCAGAGCTAGATCTATCTGCCATGTTAGAGAGGCGACATTTCATAGATATACCTGAAATAATTTTAATTACGCTTTGCTATGACAGTGAACACTTCATTTTTGGACTGAAGTCAAAATAGTCGTCCAATTAGTTTTCGAAAGTTATAAATGTTGTACCATCGATGACGCAGAATGTAGTTTCATTTGTTAGCCATTCTAATGAAGCGTTTGACCTCATATCATATGATTTATTTATTTTTTTTCTAACCGCTCATCTTATCTCATTATATTTAATCGGCCAGTTTTTAAAGTGAGATAGATGTACAAAAAAACTGTTTAGAACTAGTCAATATTTACTGCCACAGATCAAGTCCTCAATATCTTTTTTTTTTTTCAAACCTCTCAGTGGACCTTTTCAGCCTTGAAAAAGAGCGCCTCTTACATAAAGGATTAAACAAATGAATAAATAAACTGTGGACATAACGAGACAAAATGTGAGCATACCTGGAGCAGTTATGTATTAGTTATTCAAGCGAGTACCTTAGTAAAAGAAAATATATGATATATAGTGATCTACCTTCATCGAACACCTTAAATGCAGTGAAATATTTATTAATTTGCTACTTTCAAATTACTTCACCATACTGTTTTGAATAATGATGAGGAGGAGGAAGAAAAGGCAGTAAGATCGTGATTAACGGAGACCAAAGAGTGTAAATGAAAATGAAGGAAAGAAAGAAGAGATAAAAGGATGAGACAAGAAAGAAGTGGAAATGAAAGACGTGGAGGAGGAAGAAGATGAGGAAACACAAGAAAAGATTGTGAAAATAAGATACAAGAAAAAAAAAGAAAAAAAGAGGAAAGATAAAAGTGAAACGGAGAAGGGAAAGGGGAAGTGGAGAAAGGAAGAATAAAAAGCCAGCAAAGATGACATACAAGGAACTGTGGGAGGAGGAGGAGGAGAAGGAGGAGGAGGAGGAGGAGGAGGAGGAGGAGGAGGAGGAGAGGAAGGAGGAGGAGGAGGAGGAGGAGGAGGAGGAGGAGGAGGAGGAGGAGGAGGAAGAGGAAGAGGAAGAGGAAGAGGAAGGAAGAGGAAGAGGAATGGAGGAGGAGGAGGAGGAGGAGGAAGGAGGAAGAGGAGGAAGAGGAGGGAGGAGGAGGAGGAGGAGGAGGAGGATGGAGGAGGAAAAAAAAAAAAAAAGAAGTTGGATGAGTATAAAAAAAGATGGATTAGATGAAGGAAGAACTGGAGACGACAACGACGACGAAGACGAAGACGAGGCGGAAGAGGAGGAAGAAGAGGAGGAGGAGGAGGAGGAAGCACAAGAGCATCAATACCAAAGGACACACGACGCTTCTCATGACATATTCAAGGGAACATCACAGCCAGAGTCATATACACTATACTGGGAACTTTGTACGCCACCAGCCTATACTCCTCATATCTCTCTCTCTCTCTCTCTCTCTCTCTCTCTCTCTCTCTCTCTCTCTCTCTCTCATTTCTATATGCCATCATTCTGACACTTTAGTTCCATGAGGGACGTGGCAATTATCCTTTTTATCTCTCTCTCTCTCTCTCTCTCTCTCTCTCTCTCTCTCTCTCTCTACGACGATCAAGACAGAGATATTGTTTGTATAGTTTGTTTGTTTGACTAGAAGCATTTTTCCCCCTAGCAACCTCAACTGTCGCTCACACCAGAAAGGTTCTTGATGGGCTGCGGTCAGAGAATAAACAAATAAAAACACTGCGGGTACAAACATGAAACTTAATTTGGAAATAGTTTTCGGATCCGTCCCACTGTCTGCCTGTCTGCCTCTCCTCCTCCTTTGACCTCCCCCTCCTCCTCCTCCTCCTCCTCCTCCTCCTCCTCCTCCTCCTCCTCCTCCTCCCTCTTCCCTCCGTCGACTCTGGGGAAGAGTTGGCTGTCACGGAAATTGTTTTGATACACCCTGTTTCTCCATTTGGTATGAAAAAAAAAAATATATATATATACATGTATCTTGGTTTTTTTTTTTCTCTTCACTGGCGCGAAACAAAATTTTTGCCGTTTTTTTGTAGTACGTGTATACACATTTATCTACAGTGAATTTACGCTATTATTTCTACATTTATTTCTTTAAAAATTTTAATTGAATAATGTAGCTTACCACAAATTGCATCCAGATGGCCACTAAAG
>NC_059298.1:5730553-5740553 GCF_017591435.1 Portunus trituberculatus
TTAGAGAGAGAGAGAGAGAGAGAGAGAGAGAGAGAGAGAGAGAGAGAGATTAACAGATGGGTGGTGGGTCGGTACTTAATCTGATAATTGTGAGTCGAACTGGCAACGTTGCACTCATGGGAATTCCAGAATGTGCCCTGCCCTGAACGGACTTCATAGAGTGGACGCACTATAATAGATGAGCGTAAAAGCAACTTAGGACAAAGTTTCGTTTTATTCCCCATGTTGGAAATATTAAGAAAGACAGAGGAAAGGTGACTGCAGTGACTCAGCCTCGTGAAGAGAAGGGAAGCGATAAATGTAGGAAGAAAAGTGATGGATATGTAGAAATAGGGTAAGAGATGTAGACGCGTTTCCATATTCACTCTAGTTACTATTTGGCGATTTTACACAGCTTCAGAAACTCATGTGGGGGATTACAATAGTGAGGACTCTTGCCATCAAGCTTCTGACCTCCATAGACCGTTCATAATATAAGTAAAATGGTCTAATGGTACCCAAAACTCACGGTGAAAATGCATCCCAGTACTGAAGGGGTTAGAGATTTGAGAAATGAGAGAGAGAGAGAGAGAGAGAGAGAGAGAGAGAGAGAGAGAGAGAGAGAGAGAGAGAGTCGGGGAGATGTGTACGAAGGGGCTCTGGTGGAGATAAGCTGTCGAAACATCGATGCCACATGCAAGAGGAAAGAATACATAGAGAAGACTACCAAGACAACTGTGAAACTAAACTGGTCATTTGATTTTCTGTTTAACATTCTTTAAACTCCCTGAAGAGCAGTGACTGAACAGTCTTTCAGTTATATTTTTCTCGTCAGAATCATTTAGTCATTTACACACACAATAATGAAAAAAACTAACAACAATAATAACAATAATAATAATAATAATAATAATAATAATAATAATAATAATAATAATAATAATAATAATAATAATAATAATAATAATAATATAATAACAATAATAATAATAATAATAATAATAATAATAATAATAATAATAATAATAAAAATAATAACAATAATAATAAAATAATAACAATAATAATAATAATAATAAAAAGAAATACTATTAATAATGAATAAAATAATAATAATAATAATAATAATAATAATAATAATAATAATAATGTTAATAATAACAGTAATAATAACAATAATATGAATAATAAGAATATGAGTTTTAATATGTTCAGTTATGCTCTGTTCTCTCAGCTAATCTCTTCGCTACAAGATTCACATGTTGTCTACGATTCATTTGATACAAGAGAACAAATAGCAGTACACCTGTTGGCCCTGAAGACAATATTTGGGAAAAGGAATTTTTTTTTTTTTTTTTGTGGGTGGAAGAGGTCAGTGTGAAGCAATCCAAAGAACAGGTAGGGAGAGCTGCTAGATCCACTCTGAAATGCATTACGATAAAGTAAATATATATTTTCATACTGTAAGTAAACCAAATCATGTTAAGCAGTCTGACGGTTTTTCATTCTTCTGTTTTAAATTATGTAACAGTTTGTTCTCTCTCTCTCTCTCTCTCTCTCTCTCTCTCTCTCTCTCTCTCTCTCTCTCTCTCTCTCTATCTCTCTATCTATCTATCTATCTATCTATCTATCTTTTTCTCTGAGGTGAGCAAGACAGCAGCAGCCTTATCTTTCCCATCCGAAGTTGTGTTTCAGTGCTTAATAACTCAGAGCTTCAAGTCGGAAAGAAGAGTCGAGGCGGCAGGGCTGCAAGAAGCTCCTGTCCCTCGCTGCCTCACCTTTCCGCCTCCTGGCTAACACCTGTGCTGCACAGTGACCGTCTTCCTACTGTAGTGTGTGACTGTGGAAAATATGTTGTTTTACTCTCGATTGTAACTGTGCGTGTTTTCGCGTGTTTGATACGTTCAGCAAAGGCTGAGATGACTAGAAACTGGATAAATACATTTGGAGTGTCAATTGCATGAGATTATATGAAAACTGTAGTGCGTCGTGTTCTGAAAGGTTGTATCCAATCTTTAAATGAGGCAATGAAATATGAATGGCGGTTGCAGTGTTAACATTACCGCTGCATTATTACATAATCACCACTGTTTTGAGCTTGGTGGGTGGTAAGGATTAACTGTGGAACATGTTCCACACTTTTTTTATTGGGTGAATTTGAATTGACGAAGAGCTGTATAATATCTTACTCTTTTGCTTTAGTTTAAAAAAACAATAAAATATTTGGTAACAATTCTGGACCGATCATATACAAAATTATATTACGCAAAAGAATTACACGGAAAAAAAAAGCGTCAGAACTGTTGGCACAAACGAAACTGTCCACAACATATCAATCTCATCTAAACCACGAGTCATGGGATAGTCAAGGCGATAGTAAAGATAGCTAGGAAGAACAAATAGCGTCAAAACTGTTGGCACAAAAGACACTACCCGTGATAAACAAATCTCCTCTGAAGCACCAGTCATGGGATAGGTAAGACGACAGTAAAGGTATAGGTTTGTTACTATCTGTACTTTAATTTCCTCTGAAAACGGACAGACCTATTCAGTATGATCTCTTTTTTTTATATAAAAGTGTCAAGATCAGCAATATTTTCAGCACAATTATTCATCTTAAGGTAATAATGCTTGGAGGTTCACCGCTACTGCACCTTTAAAGCAGAGCCGATGCCTGATTGGGGAGGACATCAATATTTCAAATTTCATTTAGTATTATTTTTCTTGGTAACTTCCATTGCTAACTTGAAGGCTCCATGATCTCTGGAGTTGCTGAACTCATGTTGTACATTATAAAAAAGAAAGAACAACAGGCTACAATAAATAATATAACCAGATCTATTTTCTTTCTGAATTGCAATATATATATATATATATATATATATATATATATATATATATATATATATATATATATATATATATATATATATATATATATATATATATATATATATATATATATATATATATATATATATATATATATATATATATATATATATATATATATATATATATATATATATATATATATATATATATATATATATATATATATATATATATATATACACACACACACACACACACACACACACACACACACACACACACACACACACACACACACACACACACAGTTTATATAAAATTCGGCTTACATTCCCCTTAATCTTGTTGAGAAGGAAGGAAGACCACTGGTGACAAGATGAGATTAATGCAAGAAACGAAAGATGAACAGATAAATTGATTTGTTTACAAGACACGAAAACTAAGAAAAATTTCTTTTACCATAAATATTAACAACTTATAAACATATTCTCGTACGAGTTTTTTTAAGTAGTTCTGTTGACTACAAAGACAAACCTAACCTTTTGATAACATTTTTCTCCGTATCCATACATTGTTTTAATGTTTTCATTGTTGTGAATAAAAAATCTAGAACACTTAAAGGAAATTGTAAAAAAAAATTCATGAACAAGGATTAAAAAAATCATTAGTATAAGATATCAGTCACGTTTACAAATATACTTATGGAGTTATAACTAAATGTATGGGAACTGAAATATATCAAGCTGTCACCCAAACTGAGGAGCAACAGCGGTATCGACAGAAGAGTTACAGCATGGATGCAACATTGACAAACCAGTAAATACAACACTCTATAATGCAGTTAAAGACCAATGGAAGTGAGAACCAAAAGAATAAATACAAGCAATTCTATGACAATTAGATTGTGCAATAAAGATAGGAAACAAATGAGCGAACCAAATATGAGTCCAAATCATATAAAATACACTCAAGATAGAATGGCCTTGAATTTGAAAAGTTTAGTTTTCACTTCATGACTATTTTCACGCGCTATAGAAATAAATAGTTGAATTGCGGAAAGGATTATTTTTCTTAGTGATAGTGTACAATCTTCACTAAACCATCACTAAATTTATAGACACATCTTTTAAAAAACACAATTCTATCAGTTAGGTAGCGTCTCCTCAACATGTGAAAGTAATCTACTGACTCGAATGAACTGTTATTGATCATTCATTTTAACTCTCAAGCGGTAAAATAGAATAATTCGGAAGCGTTCAGTATCTAAGCTGCAGAGAACACATTACTTAATCCCATAATGGCAGCACACCAACCTAGCTTGTCAAGGTAAAATGGAAAGCCAGGCCCGTGCGTCATCTGTATTGGTTCTGATTCTCACCACTGCCATCAGTGACACGGCTACATGAATAGTGAAAGGAAGGCACACATGAGTAAAAGATGAAACGCATGTCAGGGGTTGGCTGGCTCCTCTTTTTCTTTTTTTTCTTTTTCCGCATTCTCAACAAACACTCAATTTTACTAGCCTCCCTGCGAGCGATAACGATGGATTAGTACTATTTGTTCATGTTACGAGATATACTATATACATGTAGCATTATAATCCATTCAATACACCTGTGTCAAATTATGATAAGTTTCATTATAAAACTATACAGGTGATTTCGATTTTATGAGAAAGTATTTGGGAAACCGTTCAGATTGAAATGGAGAACACAAGTAAGACTTTTTATTTCTAGAAGATATATAAAACTAAATCTGTGAGTTAATGGTAGGCGTAAAGAAGCACTTCACACATTAATAAATGATAAATACAGTAGTAAGACTTACTGGAAAATCCCGTGGACTATAAAATGTAAACAATAAACGCATTTAAAAATATATAGAGGGGGAAAAAAAATATAAGAAAGTCACCAAAGAACAGAGGTGGTGGTGATGGTGAAGGTGGCGGCTGCAACTGAGAGGCATATATTGATGATAATGAAGACGTGAAAAGTAGGATAACACTATGCGCTAAAAAACGATTAATTAATATGAAAAGTGTAATCAGTATCTAATTTCAGTCAGCTCACTGGTCACAAAATTCAACGTCAAAGGGAAAATGGAAATTACTAATTATTTCCTTGTTTGGAGGCGGAGGGCGTGCGGTGTGGCGTGCCGGAACACAACCGCCGTAAACATTCCTCGCCCAGCTGACAAATAAGGGATTTACTGGTAAAGTTGAATGTGTGTTTTAAAACGTCCACAAGTTAAATCGCAAAGTTACAACAGGTGACCGCGAGTGTGATAAACTCCCCAGTAAGCGTGTTTGCTTTGTTTGTTTCCTCGTGTCATGTGGAAAAAAATATACCCACTCATGCAACACGAATGATCTTATAAGCATGGTCAGCCACCAGCGCCACGATGTTCAGGGACAAAAACATTATACATTGATAAAGGCAAACATGAAGCACACAGATACTGCCTGCAGGACACTTCACAGAAATGCCTAAAGACACATAGAGGCCACTGACACACTCTGAGACGGTGCAGGGGATACAGGAAGGCAGAATGTATAACTAATTAAAAGATATTAGATAAACGAAAGAGCAAGTGTTCATTGAGATAATTAAGTAAGTCGATATTCGTTTGTGTCTTACAGTCTCTCTCTCTCTCTCTCTCTCTCTCTCTCTCTCTCTCTCTCTCTTTCGGTGCAGTTACTTATATGCAGCGGTCCCTTCATCTCTCCTTGCTAAAATAAATTGGCCTAACACTCCCGTCGCCACCAGCAGTCCCTGACCTCCCTCGCCATCCGCACAAGCTACAAAAAATTATCCAACTGCAGCCGACAGTTCCATTACGGCAGACTGTCAGACGCCCTCCATACAAGCCCACAGTTATTTTCACCAGTTAACCTTCCTCACCCACCAGTCAAGGGAGAACCACTACCTCCTCGCCTTACCTGTCGTCTCTCTCTCTCTCTCTCTCTCTCTCTCTCTCTGCTTTTATCTCCGTCTGTTGCTCTCTTCTTTGTGTCTGCGTCTGTCTTTCATTATCTTTGTTCGTCGGTTTGTCTGTTTTTCTCTTCCTTTGTTTGTCTGTCTGTTTGGCTGGCTAGCTCTCTCTCTCTCTCTCTCTCTCTCTCTCACACACACACACACACACACACACACACACACACACACACACACACACCGCGTAGTGTAGTGGTTAGCACGCTCGACTCACACTCGAGAGGATCCGGGTTCGAGTCCCGGAGGCGGCGAGGCAAATGGGCAAGCCTCTTAATGTGTAACCCCTGTTCACCTAGCAGTAAATAGGTACGGGAGGTAACTCGAGGGGTTGTGGCCTCGCTTTCCCGGTGTGTGGAGTGTGCTGTGGTCTCAGTCCTACCCGAAAATCGGTCTATGAGCTCTGAGCTCGCTCCGTAATCAGGAAGACTGGCTGGGTGACCAGCAGGCGACCGAGGTGAGGTGAGGTGAATTACACACACACACACACACACACACACACACACACACACGCACACACAGCCGCACACATACAGCCACACACACACACACACACACACACACACACACACACACACACACACACACACAGCCGCACACACACACATACACACACACAAAGACACACACAGCCACACACACACACACACACACACACACACACACACACACACACACACACTCTCTGCCTTACTTATATTTTCCTGCTATTTCTGCGTAGTTGTTTTTTTAGTTATATTCCTGTTTGTTTTTTGTTGTGGACGAAATGCATTAAAAGTGGTAGATATATAGAAGGAAGGATTTTCTAGGCTACATTTTTCCGCTGCGTGTTTTAAGAGGTTTTAATGTTGGCCGATGCTCTTTTTTTTCATTTTTTTTCTTTTATGCCTGGTCTTTTGGGTGAGTATTTGAGCGTAGCGCCCTCGAATTCCAATAGACGTGACTGCCAGATGCGGATTCTTGCCTACTTTTCTGCTTTTCTATTTTTTTATTTTATTTTTGTTGTTGGGAAGGGGGGCAAGTGAAAAGTATAATTTTTGTGTTACCTTGCACAGCTGAGTGTTTTCAGTATTATGAAGAGCGATGATGACACCAGTGAGGGTCATGGGGTAAGGAGAGGCCTACCAGCCACGCCCAGCTCAGCCAGGTAAGACTTGTATACACCTAAACCCACCAAACAATGCCAGTCATGTATCCTTCCATTCAGCTCCCCTCACTCCATTTACTTATATCCGGAGAAACATTGCCAGTTATACCCCATGGTGGGGCAACAACGCCTAGCCCTTGCCGTAGCCACTGTCTGAGTCTGGTTTCCCTTCCTTCCCTGCGGCGAAGCTGGGAAGGGGCCGCGAGGTTTGAATGGGGACGGTAGGGGTGCTCGGAAAAGTAATTGAGGCCTTCCTCTAAAATAAACAATATATATATATATATATATATATATATATATATATATATATATATATATATATATATATAGAGAGAGAGAGAGAGAGAGAGAGAGAGAGAGAGAGAGAGAGAGAGAGAGACTGGGGGAGAAAAGTTAGATAAGTAGAAATAGACGTAAAAACAAATAAATAGATCGTTTGCGCGCGCTTGCACGCACACACACACGCACGCACTCTCGCGCACGCACACACACACACACACACACACACACACACACACACACACACACACACACACATGTTGAGAGACTGAGAGAGAGAGAGAGAGAGAGAGAGAGAGAGAGAGAGAGAGAGAGAGAGAGAGAGAGAGAGAGATTTGATTAGCACCAAAGTCGTTAGAGTCCACGCTAAATTAGATTGCGTACATAAACTGCGTTGTTTCAGGCGGAGTAAAGTCATTCTTCTCCGGATCCTCTGTGCGTGTTCCACCTGGTCCACTTCATCCCTCCCTCCCTCGCCCTGCCGCCGTGTTGTTCCGTGGTCAGTCGCCGCTGCTCCATGTTTTGTTCATCAGCACAGTTCCGTCATGGGAAATTCCTGGCTCGCGGGTAGAGAGGCGACTGCGGTAAATCAGGATGTACGGAAATGAAAATATCGGTATGGAGAGCCGTATTCAGCCAGCCAAGGGATTTATAGTCGAAAGGGACGAACGCATGCACGAACACTCTTCTATTCCACTGGGAACTTTTTTCACCTTTATTTTTTTTTGTTTTTGTTTTACCCACTGCGCTGATGCGTGAAACTGTGATTCTGTTTTTACCCCACATTTGTACACATGTCGGTAATTGTATCCCTGTTGAAGTTTTATTTTATCATTTTATTTTATTTTTCTTTCTTTTCTTTCTTTTTTTTTCTTACGCACGTGGTTAAGAATGCACGTATGTTTTATTTTCTCCATACATCTCATGACGTGTGGTCGGGTCGTGGAACGCAGTCTGTCACTATAATGTATGGAGGACACATTATTTCTCGATCCTATGTAAGAAAACTTGAATACATGGCAGTAGAATCATATATGTATTCCAGACCCTTCCCTTCATTCCCTTGCTCCCTCCTCCTCTTATTCTTCTTTCCCCCTTCCGAATCCGGCGCCTCTTCTTCCCTTTGGCTTCGCTTTGCCTCTTTCTCTCTCTTCTCCTGCTGAGTCAAGAGCGAGAGGCACCAAAACCCGCAGTGTCCTAAAGGTCTAGTCCCTCCAGGGTTCCTTGGCGCCCAGCTCTCCCCGCGAACTTATGACGGGAAGAGAAAGCCGCGGCGGAACAGATAGCTGGAAACTGGCTCGTATCTCCTCGCCCCGACCCCGGCCCACTGTTCACCGCATTACGTAGCTGTTTTCCTCACGTTCCCTAAGCTTGGCACGCACCCAAAGCCTCCTTCCTTGCCGCCGTCGTTGATGTCTCCATTGCCACAGGTGACGAGGCTGATGGCTGATGCAGTATAGTTAAGACAACGCACCTCGCTTTGTGATTCCATTCACTCCATTTACTCTTACTTGTTGATATGGCTCTCTCTCTCTCTCTCTCTCTCTCTCTCTCTCTCTCTCTCTCTCTCTCTCTCTCTCTCTCTCTCTCTCTCTCTTTCTAAGCTTTACGTATTATCACCATGCCTCGGGTGCCGTGTCAGCACATACGAAAGTCGGTACTACCGTTATGGTGATGTAGGATCCGTCCTCCTTCACTGTCCGTACCCTCGCTCCCACACTGCAGTTACTACTTTCTACTTGCCAGGATTGCACCATTCCCTATTTGCCGTGGTTGCCGCATCTTCGTAAGTACCGGGATGGCTATCCAGCTCCTTAGGCATGTCACGAGCTGGCAGACGCTGGGGCGACAGCCTGAAGGGTCCAGCGCTCACACTCGTCGGTGCTGGTTTTAATATTTTCATGTCCTGAGTACGTTTTTATCAGAGGGAGGTATTCTTATCTTTTTACTGCAATAGTTGAGTAAAATAAAGCAAATGTGCAAGTAGATAGAAACTTATAGATAAGTGAAGCACACATACACACACACAGTAAATCACATGTGTAGTGGTTAGCATGCACGCTCGGCTCACAACCAAGAGGGTCAGGGTTCGAATCCCGAAAAGCTGCGAGGCAAATGGGCAAGCCTCTTAATATGTAGCTCCTGTTCACCTAGCAGTTAATAGGTACGGGATATAACTCGAGGGGTTCCGGCCTCGCTTTCCCGATGTGTGGAGTGTGTGATGTGGTTTCAGTCCTACCCGAAGATCGGTCTATGAGATCTGAGCTCGCTCCATAATGGGAAAAGGCTGGCTGGGTGACCAGCAGACGACCGTGGTGAATTACAGTAGTTCCTATATTTTTATTAACATAAACAACATAAGGCAACATCCTCAGTCTTCGCAGTGATGTTAAACTCCAGACAGGGCTTCCGATAAATTGATGTGTAAAGACTTGTCACTTAAAATGGATTTTTTTCTGCATTCACGTACACGTATTTGTTTGCTTTATAATTAATTGTATGATTAATATTGAGAGAGAGAGAGAGAGAGAGAGAGAGTGTGTGTGTGTGTGTGTGTGTGTGTAATTCACCTCGGTCGCCTGCTAGTCACCCAGCCAGTCTTCCCCATTAGGGAGCGAGCTCAGAGCTCATAGACCGATCTTCGGGTAGGACTGAGACCACATCAACACACAACACACACTGGGAAAGCGAGGCCACAACCCCTCGAGTTACATCCCGTACCTATTTACTGCTAGGACCTAGGTGAACAGGGGCCACACATTGAGGCTTGCCC
>NC_059298.1:5745553-5758053 GCF_017591435.1 Portunus trituberculatus
GGTGGTGGTTATGATGCATTACCCTGCCCCGTTTATTTTCCTTCTCTCTACTGTATGTGTGTGTGTGTGTGTGTGTGTGTGTGTGTGTGTGTGTGTGTGTGTGTGTGTGTAAGGGGAAGGAGACTCACTTCCATGCTAATTATGGCTATGTCAACGCAGTAAAGTTTCTTCAAAATTTATAGCAGGTCGAGCGCATATTTTTCCATTTACCTGACATAATTTTAAGACCATGAACAACGAATATCTCATGCCACGTACGCGCGCGCATGGACACGCATACACACACCCACACACACACACACACACACACACACACACACACACACACACACACACACACACACACACACACACACACACACACACACACACACACACACACACACACACACACACACACACACACACACACACACACACACACACACACACACACACACACTTTCGCGCGCACACACATGCATGCATACGTGTGCCTGCATTAATACCAGAAAACTTGTTTCAAAAGTACAGAAACCACGTATATATTACAAATATTTCAAAATAACAAAGGCGTTTGGAGACAAAAACAATGAATAAAATCAGTTGATTAAACTTGACGTTCATACGATTGCCATGAAAATACAATGCAGGTGGAAGATAAAGAGGATATAAAACATCCGTCCAATGTGAGGCGAAAAAGGAAAAAGATGAGGAGGAGTAGGATGAATACTAGTGATGACGGAGGTAGGACCCGAGGAGGAGGAGGAGGAGGAGGAGGAGGACGAGGAGGAGGAGGAGGAAGAGGAGGAGGAGGAAGAGGAGGAGGAGGAGGAGGAGGAGGAGGAGGAGGAAGAGGAGGAGGAGGAGGAGGAGGAGGAGGAGGAGGAGGAGGAGGAGGAGGAGGAGAAGGAGAAGGAGGAGGAGGGAGAGTACATCCAGAGACAATCCGTTTTCACAATTTGCACTGCGGCCATAAAGTTCCTCATTATAGACTTTGAACAGCTCTCTTGTTAGTGCGAGGAAGTTACAGTGAGCGTGGGCCGCGTTCCCTGCCTGCAAGCCTGCCCTTCTTCCCCTGCTGCTGTATGGAATTAATGTCCGTCACGCATAAAACATCCTCTGATTGTGTGTTTACGATATCAGAGGGGGAGAAAATTCATTTATTTATTCATTCGCTCTAATTTGCGAGGGATGAAAACAAAAGGCGATCGTGGCAGCCCAAATACCAGCCGGCGGATGTCAGCGGACCAGGGGGATTCAAATTTCCAAAACCAGAGCATGAAATTCGCTAATAGACAGATGAAAGCGAAAGGATTTAGAAGTTCGCGTATTTGAATTAAAACACGTCACCAGCCGAGTCCCACCCTCGGGCCGGCCTTTGTGGCTCTGATAACTCGGGGGACAAGCCGCTATTTTGCCTCAGCCCACCACGACCCACCGCTCATTTTTGTGCCTCCAACTGTAGGGGCTGTGGAAAGGCCTGCTGCAAGAGATGGGAGCAGTAGCATCAGAAGAGGAATAAGAGCAAGAACAGGAGGAGGAAGAGGAAGAGGAAGAGGAAGAGGAAGAAGAGGAGGAGGAGGAGGAGGAGGAGGAGGAGGAGGAGGAGGAGGAGGAGGAGGAGGAGGAGGAGGAGGAGGGAACAAAAAGGAAGAACAAAAATCAGTAAACGTGTTAGCCTTTACGAGGGTTGTTTGTGGGAGAAGGAGGAAGAGCAGGAGCAGGAGTAAGAGCAGCAGCAGCAGTAACAGTAGCAGCAAGAGTAGCAGAAAGAGAAAGTAGGGGGAGCACGAAGGGAAAATAAAAAGTGACAGATATGTTAGTCCTTACTAGGCTGCTTGTGGTCACTGTACCTTGTAGCATAGAAAGAAGTAAAACACAGGCAAAAGGCTCCTCCCCGTCCTCTGCTTCATCTCGTACAGGCTGACAGAAGGGAAGAAATACTATATAGTGTGCTCTACGTAGAAACTGCAAGGAAATTTTATAGACATGAGATAAGAACTATCACTATTATTATTTCTGTCAAGAAGAAGAAGAAGAAAAATAATAATAATAATGATAATAATAATAATAATAATAATAATAATAAGAAGAAGAAGAAGAAGAAGAAGAAGAGGAGGAAGAGGAGGAAGAAGAAGAAGAAGAAGAAGAAGAAGAAGAAGAAGAAGAAGAAGAAGAAGAAGAAGAAGAAGAAGAAGAAGAAGAAGAAGAAGAAGAAGAAGAAGAAGAAGAAAAAGAAGAGGAGGAGGAGGAGGAGGAGGAGGAGGAGGAGGAGGAATTCAAGTTTAAGCACACAAAAAGAAAGAAGAAAAGGCAGAAGAGGAAGAGACTTGACCGGAAAAATTAAGAAATAAGAACAGAAAAAATGGAGGCGGAAAAGGGCATTAGATCCAAAAAGGAAAAAAAGAAAGTGAAGAAAGAAAGAGGAAATGAGAGGATACGAAGTGAGGGAGGGACGCGGAGCGACAAGGAAGCTAAAAAGGAAAACAAACACTCGCAACTAGAAAAGGCAGCTGAACAATACACAGCACCTTATGAGTATCTAGAGTATTATCTGACACTCTGACACTCTTAACTATATATCTCTGCAACCACAGCAGTAAATCATTCTATTAAATTTTATCATATTCCTCCCAATAATTTATCTAACGTTGTGACTTCTCTCGTTCCGTAAACCCCTTCAATACTGGTAAACATTTCTACCTTAAGGTTTGTGTACGATTATACCATATTACCGACTTAGGATGGGTCTCTGGGGTTCAGAAGATTAATGGCACAGTCTTCATTATTTTAATCCCTCACATAATTTTCTGAAGTTGTTTAAATTCATCAAATAGTAAGCAGAATGAATATGGAAACGCGTCATGGTACTCAAGGTGTTAATTTTTTCAATTTATTACATTTTCTATTACGACTCCTCTATCATCAAATTTGTCATTTGTTATACAGCCTCCCACTCATCACCGCCCAGATCCATGTAAGGTAGCAATTCTTCACTAGTTATTTCAGTAGGGCGTTCTATCTTCTGCCTCTTCTCCACTCAGTCCTCTCTCAAATGATCTAACATGCAGTTCTTCCACTTGTTTGGCCTGCCTAGTCTTCTTCTTCCGTCTATTTTCATATCTACCACATCAGATTTTCTTTAACAGTCTCCATAATGTAACATCAGACTTATTCTCAAATTTCTCCAACCTACGTTAAGTCTTTTCCGTTCTATCTAACTGATTTTAAAAACTCACCATTTAATTTTGTCACCTCAATTCTCAAAATCATAGACAAATTCTTGTCTTAATCATTTTATTATCTGAATTCAATTTCCTCCATCACTTTATCTAAACTCTTAAAATGGGATTTGTTTAGTAAACAATAAGTAAAAAGGATTGCGTAAAGCCACGAGAGAGAGAGAGAGAGAGAGAGAGAGAGAGAGAGAGAGAGAGAGAGAGAGAGAGAGAGAGAGAGAGAGAGAGAGAGAGAGAGAGAGAGAGAGACTTTATCTCATGTCATGCTTGCCATATCAAAACTAAGCTCACCTCGTTCATTCGCTGCCTTATTTTACCAAGAGCCTTCCTTATCTCTCGTCAAGCCTCAGCTCATCTGACTCAAAGCCACAGCCACGAGTTGCGATGCTGGGGTTCACTCACTTTAACAATCTTATCATTCATTAATCCCTTTATGTAAGTTTCTATATACTCATCCACTCAATATTTAAATTCCCTTTTTATTTATTTACTCCATCTTTGATCTATTAATGGCAGCCTTTGAATCATTCACAGATTTCAACCAGATGCTCTCGCTCTCTTCACACTGCCCATCAATGTATAGTTTGGCCTATTTCCTTCGCTTATTGAGTTCTTTCAGTCATTCTTCTCCTGTACTAGGAATAATATGCATGTAGATAATGACAATAATATTCAACATATTTCAAAATAATTTCCAAGTCCGACAGTTATCTCTAAGACACTCGTATTTTCCCTTCATTGATTATAATACATTATTGATTATAACATCAATGTTCATTGTAACCAAAAACATAAAGCACAGTCTAAAAAGAACTAAATATCACCAAATTTGGTCACACGATAACTTTTGCACTTTTATTAAGTACTTATCGTTAACATTTAGCAATACAATCTGTTGTTTATTGGTCCTCCATCAATCTTTCCATATATTCACTTTATAGGTCTTATGTTCACTGTAACGAAAATTTAAAACAACCTGAACACAATTCTAGTAACATCCAATTTTTTTTTATAATAATCTTATTATTTATACGTACAGGCTTGGAAATACGATAATGAAATCTTTTCTACACCATTTTTTTATCTTCATTATTAATACCGTAATGTATCAGTGTGTCCAGAATGGCAAATGACAGTTTAAACACAAATAAAATTTGGTAAAATAGTCCTTTTGTATTTCTATCACTTGCTGCTTTATGATTACAATCCCTCCAAGTCCCTTCCCTCACCATTCTTCTGCACGCATTAAAAAATTAATATAAGTCTATTACCACAACACAATATACGCTAAGCACAACATAACACCAAATACCTTTTCTTTCCACTCCTACCACTTACGGTTTTTACAATTCAACCATCTTTTTTTTCCTTTCTACAATCGGTCAATCATGTCACCAAAACAAAACAAGCATCTCCAGTCATTATCTCAGGTTAACCTTAAAGAATTCATTACTCCATTTGCAGCGCAGTCAAGTATACTGCAGCCGAGGCTCCGTTATGAATACATGATTTCCGAGGTCAGAGGTCATGGTTTGTTATTAGTATAACCCTTGTGTCTCTTCTGCTAGTGAAAGACAGTATAGATACTGTGTGTATTTATCTGAATTATGCAGGATCCAGCTGTGTGTGTGTGTGTGTGTGTGTGTGTGTGTGTGTGTGTGTGTGTGTGTGTGTGTGTGTGTGTGTGTGTATATATATATATATATATATATATATATATATATATATATATATATATATATATATATATATATATATATATATATATATATATATATATATATATATATATATATATATATATATATATATATATATATATATATATATATATATATATATATATATATATATATATATATATATATATATATATATATATATATATATATATATATATATATATATATATATATATATATATATATATATATATATATATATATATATATATATATATATATATATATATATATATATATATATATATATATATATATATATATATATATATATATATATATATATATATATATATATATATATATATATATATATATATATATATATATATATATATATATATATATATATATATATATATATATATATATATATATATATATATATATATATATATATATATATATATATATATATATATATATATATATATATATATATATATATATATATATATATATATATATATATATATATATATATATATATATATATATATATATATATCTCTCATATTCTCTCTCTCTCTCTCTCTCTCTCTCTCTCTCTCTCTCTCTCTCTCTCTCTCTCTCTCTCTCTCTCTCTCTCTCTCTCTCTCTCTCTCTCTCTCTCCTTCTATACTGCATCCATCTCCATTATCTCAACCTGTTATCAGTCTCGTGTTCACGACCCTCAGCTCTTCTTAACCTTTTTCCTCTCCTTTCTCGCTCATTTCCCTCTCTGTTCTCTATCATGAAAACCCATCTCCAGTGCACTTTCTTCATCATCCTCTCTCTCTCTCTCTCTCTCTCTCTCTCTCTCTCTCTCTCTCTCTCTCTCTCTCTCTCTCTCTCTCTCATCACGTACGCTTCACTCTCCTATATGCATCCGGACGCCGCCCTCCCCTCTCTCCATCAGTTATTCTGCCTCTGTCTTTTCCAGTCGTCTCTCACACTTTTTGGCCCCCCTCTCACCTTCCCTCCCACTGACTGCGCTGTCGCCACTCTCTACAGAGCCAAGGACGTCGTCTGTTTATATAGGTGGGGAATCAATATATTATGATTCACTCTTATCTGTGTTTGCATTATACTGTAGTTCCGTTTCGTACCTCAGCAAAGTGTTGTCCACCATTTCGCGTCCTACAAGTCTTCCTTTCTTCCTGCTGAAGTTATTTATGTGTCGCTAAATGTATCACCAGTCTCGTAATGTAATGAACGCAGCGAAACTGTTCGCAAGGGAAGGCTTGGCTGGGTAAGCTATTTCCAAGAATGTTCTTAGCACTACCCTTCCTCCTCCTCCTCCTCCTCCTCCTCCTCCTCCTCCTCCTCCTCCTCCTCCTCCTCCTTCCTTCCAATTCTTCAGGATGCTGTTCATTACTGTTAAAGTTGTTCATGCTTAATTTCTTTTTTTTCATATGCTATAAATTCACCTGCCTCTGGTTTCCTGTCTGCGTTTTCCGTGTTGTTGGTAGTAGTGGTGTTAGTGGTAATGATTGTAGTGGTGTTGCTGTCATTGTTGCAGTTGCTGGTATTGTTTTTGCTCTGGTTAATAAAGTTTTGCTATTGATCTTTTGCATTTATTATTTTGCGTCTCTCCTGTTCTTCTTGTTTATCTTTTCTTCCTTTTGTTCTTCTGTTTTTAATTTCTTCTCTTGCTTATTGATCTTTTATGTACTTTTATTATCACTTAAAGTTTACATTTGTCCTTTTATTTGTTCTTCCCTCAAACTTCTATTCCTTTTTTTTTCTTCGTCTTTTTTTCCCTTCTTACATTACGTAGAATATAGGAAAATAAGGTAACCTGCAAGAATGCGTCCGACAAACACGTGGCCGTCCTACAATGAAATATACATCCTATATATTTCTATCCATCATCTTCATCCATAAATTTCTCTAACCTCCTCGAAAAGCTCCCTAATTACTCGCCAATCTGATTACTAATCTTATTTCATTCTCTGTCACTATTTCAGAACCAATTCCTTCCGATCTCTTTTCTAATCTACCTTCTCAAACTTACATACCCATGATCTTGCTTATGTCACCATTCTTATATTCCCTATAACTCTTTGCGCCCTATATGAGATGTCCTTATACTACGCCTCTCAAAGGAATGTAAATTTGAAAGTTTCAATTTTCTTTCATAAGGAATACTTATCATCCTTGCATTGTTTTAAGTCTCCCTTCCCGTCCTTGTCCACCTCTTCCTCTTTCTCTTTCTTTTTTCTTCAGCATTACCTTTGCTATTTTTCTCTTTCTTTTCCTTTTCCCTTCCCTTCAGTTTTTTTTTATTTCTTCTCATTTCTTTTATTCTTTCCAGTTCTTCTTTTCCTTTCTTTTCGTCAGGTTTCTTCCAAATTTTTCCCCTTTACTCCTCCATAAATCTTCATTTTTTCCTTTGCTTCCGTTTTTCTTTTCTTACTCTTCTTTCTTTTTTATTCTTATTTCCTTCTTTAACAGTGCAGAATGAAGATGATACGCTGTTGTTATTGTCATATACTGTTTGTAGAAAAATGAAAAATTATGAAGTAGTTGATTTGCAGTGCTAAGAACAATGTATGGAGTTTTTATGCATCTACAAGGAAGAAATTTCATGAAAAAAAAAAAAAAAAATCGAACGAGCACAATGTTTGAAGGTTTCTGTAGAGCAAGCAAAATTATTGATGATTAAAGCAAGATGTTCTAAGAAACAGTGACAAGTTTAAGACGAAGGTAAGTATATAGACAATTTTGTTTGTTTTGCAAAATGCTTATAGTATAACACACACTCACACACACACACACACACACACACACACACACACACACACACACACACACACACACACACACACACACACACACACACACACACACACACACACACACACACACACACACACACATATATATATATATATATATATATATATATATATATATATATATATATATATATATATATATATATATAAGAATATAGAGAACGGAATGCAATATATATATATATATATATATATATATATATATATATATATATATATATATATATATATATATATATATATATATATATATATATATATATATATATATATATATATATATATATATATATATATATATATATATATATATATATATATATATATATATATATATATATATATATATATATATATATATATATCTTTGCATTCCCTTCTCTAAGCCATTCCTTCATCTTCTCTTATTCTATTTTGTTTGATTATAGAACATCTGTTTATCTATTTGTTTATTTATTCGTTCAGAGGAAGTCTCATTCCTTTTTTTTCAAATCTGTTATTCCATCTTCATCTAAGCATTAGTAACCTCGGTATTTCGGTATTTCACAATTTCGCTTCCGAACATTATCTCTCTCTCTCTCTCTCTCTCTCTCTCTCTCTCTCTCTCTCTCTCTCTCTCTCTCTCTCTCTCTCTCTCTGGTCTGTCTGACTGCCACAATATACGTATGCATGGTGCATGCATAACTACGTAATATTGCATTCCAGGTTTCCCTGTATATATGGAAAACATGATATTTTTAATTGTTTTTTCTTTTTCTTTCTTTCTTTTTTTTCTCTCTCTCTAATACGTGTGAGAAATTTATGCCCATACTGATAAACAAAGCACTGTAACATTAATTAATATTGCTATTTACTATAATAATCATAATTGCCTTGTTCTGTTTTCTTTTTGTTTTCCCTTTTGCAGCACAATGAACCGGATTTTTTTCCCATGTCCTAGCCATCACATGAAGCATTCCATTGTTGGTTTTCTTCGTGTCACGATAAAGCCACAGAATATGACAAAAAATTCACATTTATCTCCTGTCATAACGTGGAAATGAACAAAAATGTTGCTCAGGTGAAAGAAAAGAAAGGCTTCATTCAGTTCTAAAAACATTGTTATTTGTTATTGTCCCGACAAACAATCTGATGGCCTGTCTATCTGAACACAGTGGACAGCAAAGTCCAGCGCCAAGAATGTTAAGATTTTAATCCAGTTAACTAAAAAAAGTAAAAAATAAGTAATATGCAAGTTTTTTTCCATTCTTTTAAAATTTCGCTGATCTCAATATATAGCTACATAATATAGGAAGAGGTTTTATTCTATAGGAATGTATTACATCGTGGAATCGTGTGTGTGTGTGTGTGTGTGTGTGTGTGTGTGTGTGTGTGTGTGTGTGTGTGTGTGTGTGTGTGTGTGTGTGTGTGTGTGTGTGTGTGTGTGTGTAATTACATGAAATAAAATGGAATAGAATATAAAGCATATATAATCAGATAAGATAGATAAGAATTAAAAAGCAAACACTAAATTCGCATTCCAGCAAAGACGTAGTTGGATGACCTTCCCGTAACACGAGTCTACAATAAAGATATTACCGCGTGTGTACACAGCTATTGTTGCTTTTCTGTAATTGAATAACACTACTGTGTTTAGCGCTCTTCGTCCGCCATGAATCTATCAAGTGTCAGGTCTGTCACATCGGAGGACTAAGAAGTAGTGATATTAAGGGACAACGCATATGAAACAAGGTGGAAGTGATGGCAGAATTTTATTTGACTGCATGCTATGCCAAATGTACACATATCTTACAAGAAATCATGATTGAAAATTTCCATTATCTAAAAGAGTACAATCATCTACTTTGTCATGGATATCACAAAATAGGATGTACGTACATATGTTACACTGCAGGAGACACTAAGGCCTGTTGAAGCTACTTACATTACAACGGCACAGAATTACAAGCAAAACACACCACAACCTACACCCCTCTCTTGCGCTGAACCATAAGACATGAATGCCTGGCTCCTTCCTGAATAACAATGTTATTAAGTGCATGACAAGATAACTGGTATACCATCGCTTGATAAAGACTGCGGCAGACTTGACTGCTTGATTGATTCTTTCAGCCGGTTCCTGAATTACTTCTTTTTGGTCCGTTAGGCAGCCAACCAAGCAATTTGTGTCCTGCGCCGTTCCAGAATGCCTTTTTCCATCTGTTTTTTTGTCCGTTAGTGGACCAAAGATTGGAACTTTGGTCGAGGGGTTTTGCAAAACATTGGTCAAGTGTCCGGGCGTTTGAAAGAATTGTCGCCAAACCAGAGTTCTCTCGCACTCCTGTACGAATACTCGCCAGACACTATACCACCGATGAAATAGAGTTAAATAGCAAAAGAAAAAAAACTCAATCACATATGTATACATACATTAGAAAAAAAAACACTATCATATCTTCGGTAAGTCATTCACACACACACACACACACACACACACACACACACACACACACACACACACACACACACACACACACACACACACACTGACAATAGATTACTAACTCATTCTATATTTTTCGTTGTCAACGAGTACAGTACCGCTGCTTTAGGTACTTTAATGAAACGATCGGACTTCCTAATTTCGTGCCAGTTCTGAATTAATCACGGGGCGCCAGGCAAAACAGGTTTCGAGAGAAGGACGACTACATCGCTATTAAGCAGGCCAGCATCAGACAGCAGGCAATACAGATAAATGAAGTGCCAGACCGTGAAGGGAGGCCACTCTAATCCCTTCACCCTTGACCCGCCAGAACACTAGACAGTCACACTTAACATCATACAGTTTTCACCACACCACACCACACAACTGTCACTGCACCACGATGGACGGACAGTGTTGTATAAAATCGTGAGGACGGATCCCTGAGATGTACCTGTCATCCCCTTTTTCCTTGTGCTTGAAATAGAAGGTAGAATAGCAGCCCAAAACACAGGTTAAAATATATAAATAGAAGAAATATGGTTAACTGAATATTTCTAACAATTGAGTCCTCTCGCTGTTCTAGCGATGGTAAGTTTCGATTAAACAGAAAAAGAGATATTTTCCAACAGTATGTACCCATTAACGCGGTGCTCACTTAACGCTATGATTGTCGCTGGAGAACAAAATGTCAAGAAAAAGTAGCACTCTCAAAGCACAATCATGATACATAGCAGGAAAGCGGCGTGGTATGAACGTAAATCCAATATGACGTTAATACTCATTATATAACTGACGGATGTAGGTGGGAAATTCATCACCTAGTTCTCTCTCTCTCTCTCTCTCTCTCTCTCTCTCTCTCTTCGACGGCCCCACATGACCATGGTGTTGCGTCCCCATCAAATCAATCAGTCGGCCTTCTCGCTCCCTATACTCAGTGAGGGTTACTCGCTCTCCATTGTGGTTTATCAGAATGGCCAGCAGCACTTCGCCTGGTCACAGAGGCTATACTGTGTCGCCAAATTATATGAAGTTCGTGGATCGTTAAGAATATCAGTTCTTTAAACGTGATGTCAAAGAGAAGGAAACAGAAGCAATCCTCCAAAGTATTAAGAAAGCTGCTGTAAACAAAGTCTAGGGATTTCCAGGAGGTGACGCTTAAGCCATGTAATAGACAATATTACTCCAACATGATTAAAGACCTTTTCCGGTACCTCTTTAAAAGTGCATTCATCACCCGATGAAGACCAGTTGTAGGACGTGATACACACCACAAGAATTTTCATCATGCTCATACTGAATACCATAAAATCAAGTAACTTGATATATTACTGCCACTTAAAATTCACTGATTATCACAAAAACTTTTACTTTTTAAGAGATGCAACTTCATCACATTATTTATAAAGCGCACATGCTTTTGCGTTATTCTAGAATACAATAAAAAAAAGTCCAGTCTGAAACGACAAAAAATATATAATTGTAAAATTAAGGGGGATGGTAGAGGCCTTGTTCTGCGAGTTGCATCTGTTTGACATGTGGATCTGGATGGAATGAATAATGCATCTTCCCACAGGTATTTGAGCGAGTCCAAAGCTGTCTGAAAATATTTTTCTGAATCCTCACTTTCCCAACACGAACACGAACAAGCCTCAGGGACCCTAAACACCACAAGATTTCACACCGCGAGGCTCCAATGAGAGAATCAGGGTCGTTTTGGTTCCTCGCGAGGATTGGTCAGTCCCACGTGGTGCGCGGCGGAGTGGCCGAGGGGGCGGGGCGGGGCAAGGCTGGGCTGGGCTGGGTGTCAGAGGGGAGCGACATCGAAGACTCAGCAGTTGTGTGTCAGTGTGCAGGGGTGCAGTGGTGTCTCCCGCTCTCCGCCTCACTGACTGGCAATTGTCACCAATGCCACCACTTACTTTGGTCACGTAACTTCACAGTGGGTATAAGGAGCTTAGAGTCCTGACTCATGAAAGATAACTAACGTAAATTTCAATGTTTTGTTATATTCGAGAGTCAAGTAAACTTTTAACCGACGCATTGCAAGTTTAAAGACAACACAGTCACATATTTGTCAGTGTCACCGCTAACTGGGAGGTAGACTGGGACAATTTTGATATTACTGTCGAGGACTAGACCACCTTGTTCGGAGAGCAACACAAATCCACTAGGCGCGGTGCGGTACTCAAGTGCATGGAAGAGCGCCGTGTGTGGCTGAATGTGGAGGTGTGGACAGTGAACGGACGGTACTTGTGGTCTTAATGAGGGATCTGTCCACCACGCTGCGAGGGAA
>NC_059298.1:5768053-5785553 GCF_017591435.1 Portunus trituberculatus
GCACAACATGTGAAGTAATTAATGAAATATTTATAACCATCTACAAGAAAAAAAAGAATAAAAAAATCCTAGTTTTGGCAAATACAATGGAAATAAGAAAAGGTATCTAAAAAAGGCTAGCAGATAAGAAAAAAAAATTACAAATGGAAGTGAAGGGGTTAATAGAGTCTATTATAATTTCAGGTAATTTTGGCTTACAATAATCTATCAGATAAGTTCTATTCGGTCACCAGGATGGTAAGCGATAGTCCATACTGGTGGCAATGTCGCCGAGGTTCGTGGTGGCATCCTGCTCTCTCTCGCCCCACCTCAGAAAGTGTACGTAATATTTTGGAAACAACTTTTGACAAGGCCTGAACTTGAAATTGCCTACTACACTCCTTGGGCCACAGAATGGCTCTCTCTCTCTCTCTCTCTCTCTCTCTCTCTCTCTCTCTCTCTCTCTCTCTCTCTCTCTCATACGCACACGGTAAAAATCTGTCAAGAGAAACAGATAACAGTTTTTTTTATTGTTACTTGTATAGAATGATACCTTCAGTTTCCCCAAGATTAGTTTCCACCTCTAAGACTTTCCTTCGCACTAAGAAATTTCTCACACGATGGATTATTTTAGATTATGTTGCGCTACGGGAATTTGAAAAATAAGAAAAGAAAAAATGGTGGGAGTTGTTTTGAGTAGAATTTTCATGATAGAATCTTCTTGAGTGGAACTTGCTTGATCGGAATATATAAAGAGTACCGATTCACCAATCCTCCGACAGAGTCAATGAATAACATTATTTACTTTTTTTTATGTTACTAACACTTCTAATCCATCTAAAGAATAGCTGGGTATAATTGTTGGTGCGTTACCTCTGCGGATTAAGGTGCAAAAGAGACTTGAGTAAATATAAAGATAAAAACAAGTAGATATTTTTTTCTTGGATCACAGTGTTTTTGTCTCAATAATGTTGCACGCAAGAATGAAGATACACAAAAGTTTCCACAATATAGGCAGAGAAAAAAACAAAAAATAGAATACTTAGCGTTAAATAAGTTACATAAGCTGAGCGGTCGCATCGACTATTTCTTTTCAGCACCTTTGAAAATTAAAGCAGCAATGTAGAGCGCAAGGGAATACAAAGGAAGATGAATGAACAGTTGTAGATCGACTGGGCCTTAACAGGCGGTTTGCGATAAAGTACACAATTTGATATAAAGTAAGATAGGTTTGACAGTAAAGGTGAAGGTGAAGGTGAGGGCAGCGTCATGTTATGCACCCTACAAGATAAAACTTTCACAACTGGTTGCCGGCCGTCTCGTGAGGCTGCAATACTTACGAGGGAGAAGGAAGAAAGATGTCTGTGTTCCCGAAGCTTGAAGAAACGACCCCGAATCCTGTACCTGCACGGTAAAGGAGGGCTTAAGAAAATGCAACAAAGTATTCAGGTTTCTGGCTTACACAAACATCAGGACTTTGTAGTTCAAAGATCTGGAATAAGTTAATTTTCGTTGTAATTTAGAAATGCACATGCTTATATTTGCGTGTGTGCGAGTAAGACTTTTCGGTGGTTTATATTCTTTTCGTTGCTTCTCTGTTTACTTGTAATTTAAGAATGTTTAGCGCGTGTTTTAAAAAGCTTTTAAATGTAAATGTAAATTATTCTTATTGTGGTTCCCACATCCGTCAGACCGTGCTTATCCTCACACTGCCATAAAGGGAGGCGTGTTACGGCTATGTTACACAGGGCATGAGGATCTCGCGGGACACAAGCACCACACCAGCAGGACGCGGCAGGGACAAACCCTCCCTTCTGCAAAGGTTCACCCTGACATTCTAACGTGGTAGCGAAGCCATAACTCTCCTAAAATATACCGACTTTTACTTCTATTGATTATGGTTCACTTCGCATGTCTCATGAGTTTTGTTTTATGAAGCAACTATACAATTATGTAAGTTAGTATGAATATGCGGTAGATAAACAATTAAACAGAGAAATTGATAGGCTATGGATGAAGTGGATTTTTATACTTTTTAAAAATACAGCATGTGGCATATCAACGTCATCATCTACGCCATGTTGAAACCTCCATCACTTTCTATAACGTTCTCCTCCTACATTCTATCTTATTTCTTCCTGCCTTCACTTCATTTATGCTGCACGGTACTGCTTTCTACACACTTCACTTACAGTCCATTACTTTGACAGTTTCTCGCTCTTACATCAGCTTAAATGTTGATCCGCCTGAATGTTACCGCGGAGGTAAATATTGGCAGGATACATGTTCCTCTTTCCTGTTCTTTCATTAATTCTACCATATATTTGGCACTGGCACTCATACTATTAATATTTCTTCTTTTATCATTATGTTTAATGTTACCATATACGTGATGTTAATATAACGTAAAAGACACTATAAATAAGCAAGTTTATCCGCAACTATTACCAACGCTAAATCATATGACCACAATTAAAGTGCAGTTGAATGAGTGAGAGTAGAGTGGCGCAGAAAGGGTGAGCCACTTTCGCTATTCCAACTCTTTATGACACTAGTTTCTCAAATGAACTCAAAATGATTCTGGGTCTATCAAGATCATTTAAATTTCTAGAATATATGCATATTTCACATGTTTTATAGGTATACAAAGGGCTTATAGATAATATAAACGATTAAAATTGAATAACAAACAACGAAAAAGTTATTTAATGCTTCCTTCCTTTCCCAGTACCCGAAGCACATGATTTACACATTCATGATATCACTGACCAATCTATACAATGCATAAACCGTAATTAAAGTATAGTTTACATGCGGATTTCCAACTTTCATTTCCTACAAAGCAAGCCAGCTGACGAATTATCCCTTACTCTACCTTATATATTCTGTTACTGTAGTATGAGGAAACTCCTCTGGTGTATTTATCTTATAAAGTTGCAAGACAAAGAATAGTTGCAGGATTTTTTTCCCGTCATCTTACTACATAGAATCTACCTAAATATAATAAAAGCGGATTCTTTTTAAATTTTGTGCTTAAATGTTAAACTATCAATTTCTGTGAAAATTACGTACCAAGCCTCTAAGGTTAGAAATCCCAAGATCTTTTCACTGCTAGGTAGTGCGTGTCGAGGAACGCTATTGAAATATATTTACACGTCATCAGTCGTCTGAGTGTGAGAGGAATGTAGGCGGTTTGGGAAATAATGATAAGACAGAATGGATGATGAGGGCGGATGACGCGGAGAGACGTAATGGAAGATATGCGTGACAGGATGGTGAAGATAATGCAGGCAGTAATAAAAGAAAAGGGCTCAGCGCAAGTTAGTAGTGCCGTTAAGTCTAGTCACTCGTGGCTAGGGTTCATCCCGGACTCCAAACACTATTTTTCGAAAAAAAATTTCGAGGCAATTTTGATGTGAAATCAAAAGTTTCAGAAAACGAACACTAACGGAGCGTTCAGGTTTGTTTACGGTCTCTCCTACCTGTTCGACTTGCGTCTTCGAACAATGCTCGTTCGGTTCGTCAATAGTTTACTCTTGTACCGTTAATGTTTCTTTTTTTATTATTACTTGATATTTAGGTTATTTGTCTATCGTTCTCTTTATCTTACCCTTTGTATTTGCAGTTAATAGTGTCTTTAAAATGAGTTTTCTAATTCAAATAGCGTATTATTTCACTTTCCATAATTTCATATGTGAAAAATAATCTCAGAATCAAAACTTTTCATAATCCGAACAGCCTTGTTGAACGAATTAAGTTTAGATTCCGAAGTACCACTGTAATTGTAACAAAACAAAAGATACATTGTGGAACAGACACAAACAATTCGAGGCTCCAGGCAAGTTCGATTTATTCTTACGTCACTACAAAAGCTATAAACCTTTCTGGGATTGTTTTGAAGCTCTTTGTTCTCTTTTACGAATTAAAGGCTACACAAATTATTATTCAGGTTCCAATAGATGTACCTCTTATCAATGTTTAATTCATAATTAAATCACTAGAGTAATGAAAAGAACCTTTGTAAACTCCGGTAATTTGACCATATTAAAGAAAGCCGATCTAAGCCCATAAAATACTTGAATGCGGTCCCTTGTCATGAGAGTGATGGGAGCTGCAATGATGACTGGAGAACAAGAAAAATAGGATGAAGAGGAGATGGGAAGAAGTAAAAATGTGAATAGGGATGGGGTATGAGAAGTTGTAAGGCTGGAAATATAAACAGATCGCATGATAGTAAGGGAAAAAGAATAAGAGACATTGAAAGAAGAAACAGCATCCTCACGCCTGTCCTGCCCAGCTCACCTGCGCGCGTGGCAACACTCCAGCAGGATTTCAATAACTATAGTGGCTACGTCTAGATGCATACATCTTTGCTGACAGGAGAGAAACACGTTCTTAAAAAATGGAAACATGAAAGTATATAATTTCTAAAACTGACGAATAGGAAGGGAAACATGGCTGAGTTAATGTGTATATGCAAGGCGGAGAGTAAGCGAAAAGGAAAATAATAATCTTATCAAAATTTATATAGAAAAAGAAACACAGCAAAAGAAAGGTGTGTCAAGAAAACAACCATAAAGGAAAAGGGGTGGATCAGAGAAGAGAAAGTAAAATAAACCCAAAAGGAGAGACATGAAGGAAGGAGCTAAGGATGTTTTGATTGGAAGCCATCTGGGATCCTCTGCCACGACTTGAGATGCAATTTCTTCTCCTATGCCTCACCAGTATGTTGAGTTATCCAAAATTGAGGTTCCTGTGTGTTTACAATAAAAAGGAATGTATAATCTCACACACACACACACACACACACACACACACACACACACACACACACACACACACACACACACACACACATTCGTGCTATTCACCTCAAGAACAATCTCAGAACTCAGAATAACAGTCATGCTTGCTTGCCGATATCGTATTTTACTTGGTTCAGGTTTAGGTTACAGCAGTTAAGTGTTTGATGTCTCTCATCTCTGCCACAACAGCGGCCTATATTAACTAATTACGTTAGACCGGGGTAGAGTGTGTACATCATAGGAGGATGCGCTCCCAGAAGGGCAGAGGAGTAGGCGAGGGGAAAATCAAATAACGTGGCAATGAGGAATTGACGGGCGGGCAGGTTCCCAGGCCGACGAGGGGAATAATTAAATTTCCGGCATGTGATCGCTGCACAACCAGTTTTCCTATTTCTCTGACGAGCTGCCAAGTATTTCTCTCCACTCCAGTGTGTTCATGACGTGTCTAGCTCTGTACGGCGGGTTGAAGGGGGAAAACTAAATAACCAATGTTTCCTTTTCAGACTGAGTAACTCGGGAAACATTCACAACAGACAAGAATCGTCAAGCACTTTCACCATCTCGAGATCAATGATTGTCTCTGCTTCTGCTTCTTGAACGAGAGGCGAACACCCACACAAACACCACCTCCCTACACTGCCACGATGCTCCCCACTGCCGCTCACCTCACCGGACTCCACCTAAGGGGTATTTGGCGTGGCGGCCGCTGACTCCAGGTGCATATCTCTAAAGGTCATATCAAGACGAGGCAACTTTGCACGTAGCAGGAATCGCCATGACCCACCTTCCCGCGGTGCTGCCTGCCAACATCCTTCTGGTGACCCTCGCCTCCTTAGCTGGTGAGTATATAGTGAATTAGACACCTGACCGCACCAAGCGTACACATACACACACGCACACACACACACACACACACACACACACACACACACACACACACACACAACTTAAGGCGCTGCAATTGTAATCCTATTTATTATCATATTTATTTGTACAGCTTTTTTGACAGAGAACACCGCTTTCCCTCCCCTTCCCTTTACATTTTGTCAATTTCCCTTTTTCTGTTTATCTATTTATTATTTTTTTTAACCATTTCAGTGTGAGTGAGTGTGTGTGTGTGTGTGTGTGTGTGTGTGTGTGTGTGTGTGTGTGTGTGTGTGTGTGTGTGTGTGTGTGCGTGTGTATTTATTTTGGGTTGTCTGCTTACTATTTATTTGTTCCTGTTAACTTTTTGTGCGTGTCCGTCTCTCTCTCTCTCTCTCTCTCTCTCTCTCTCTCTCTCTCTCTCTCTCTCTCTCTCTCTCTCTCTCTCTCTCTCTCTCCGCGTTGCATTCCCCGCTATGAGTTAGTATAATTTTATCGGAAAAATATGTACAAGCAAAATTCCACTGTAAAAAAAATCATATAAATGTAGTCAAAGGAAATTACTGGGCAAATGCAAAATGATCATTCCTTCAGCACTTCATTGATATCAGTTCTTAAGATCATAATTGTTACTCAAGTTTTCTCCAGTCTTTGGATGTCGTCAACCTACAGTATGTACAGAGGAGGCTTGTTCGTTCTGAGAAAAAAAATGTGTGGTGCATTGACTAGTTCAAAGTAGGGAATGCAGCGTTTGGGGGAGGAGGAGGGTGGAGAGAGAGAGAGAGAGAGAGAGAGAGAGAGAGAGAGAGAGAGAGAGAGAGAGAGAAGGACACGCAATAAACTAACAGGAAACGGACAGACCAATAGTACTTAAGCAGAAAACCCCAAATAAACACAAAATAACAATAATAATGAATACATAAATAGTGAAAGACAAATTGATATAATGTAGAGGGAAGGGAAGGGAAAACGGTGTTGTGTAAAAAAATCAGCGCAAATAAATATACTAATAAACAAATGAACTACAGCATTTTACAGTACAGAGATCCATGAAAATATGAAAAAAAAATTAAGACATAATGAAATGATGGAGGAGCAAAACAGAAGCACACGGGGAGTGCGATGATGCTGAAACTAAATAGATATATATATAATGACGAAGACTTCCAGCTCGTGTGCTAATATTGCTTCTTGAGCTTGGCACAAATGAAGTTCCCATGCTTTGTCTCACTTATCAATTATAGTTCAGAGATACGTGACACTGCTTCTAAATACATATTAGTTTCTCGCATCAAATATACTAAAGGTCCATTAAATAAGACTCCCTTAACACCAGCAATACTGCCTTAACACCAGCAAGACTCCCTTAACTCCAGCAAGACTCTTCTAACACCAGCAAGATTCTCTTAACATCAGCAAGACTCCCTTAATAGTTAACACCAGCAAGACTCCCTTAACACCACCAAAGGACACACGCCAAAACTCTCTTAACATGCACCAAGACTTCCTTGACCCGTTCAGTACCAGGACGCTTACTGTTTGTATGTGAGTGTAAAATATGTGTATTAGTATAGTGTTCGATGTTTTCCTACGTTACTATCTAAATAATATTTCCACTCTTGGTGTATGTAGAGGAAATCCACATGATAGGAAAGTAATGAACAACGAGGGAGGTGGTGGCGTAGTGAATAAGGTGGTGAGCGTGGGATCGGCCAGACGTCCACGCATAGGTTTGAATCCCACCATATACCGCTTTGAAGCTATGCCATTTGTCGAGTGGTTTAAAGTTGCTTACATGTCACCATGATACCCAGGTTCTAGGTGGTCACACCAAAGATGCGCTTGGGTCGTGATATGGGCCCTAATATGAGAACTACTCTAAATAAATTTGCCTGCGCCACTAATGGGCGAAAGTTGAACAACACTTACCACATATACTCCTCAAGTATGCCTACAGGCGCAATAGGCCATAACATAGAAAAAAAAAAGTTTAGGATAGGATAAAAATTTAGAAGTTGTAGTCATCGACTTTGGCCTGAGAAAATAATGCAAAGAGGCTAGAAATAGAGCAAATAGTTAATTAAGATTAATTTTAGGAGTGTTAAAATCAGAAGTCCCGAAGTAACATTAATTAAATTCATATTCGGCGTTGATCAGACCGCAGCTAGATTATGCTATACAGTTCTAGTCCCCACATTATAGTAAAGGATCTAGATCTATTAAAATCAGTGCAAAGGCGAATGTAGTACTAAAACAAGGGTTCTAAACCTGGGGTTTACAAGATTTCCAGGTGTACTTGGTTAATCTAATAATATCCTTTGCAGTACCATTGCATATTGAGTTAGTGTCAGTCACTAAATTAACATTATGTTCGATGTCAGAATACTGTGGTTTTCGGTAGATGGGTTGATCTAATAGTATCCTTTGCAGTACTATTGCATACTAAGTTAGTGTCAGTCACTGTTCGATATCTGATGACCGGGGGTTCTTGGTTTTGGACTAAATGGATACAGGTGATGAGGGATATTCTTTTCGAAGCAAGTTTGAAGCTGATAAAATTGCATTCCTGAGAGATCCGTAGGTTAAGAGAGGGCCTGATAGAAAAGTATTTAGGTGGTATAGAGATAATAAACGGGGCATGAGCAAAGTGTTTAAGATCAATAGTCAAGATAGAACTACGATTAATGAGTTCGAGTTCGAAAAATTTAGGTTTACGAAAGAAATGGGAAAAAAAACTGGTACTCGGATAGAGTGGTTGATGAATTGAACGGTTTCAATAATTAGGTTGTTAGTGCTAAGTCAAAAGAGAGCTTTAAAACACGACTATACATATATGGACCGGGATGATAGATGGAAATATGTTCTTACGGAGACCGCCAAGTGCCTAGCGGCGTCTTGCAGCTTCCTTCATCTTCTCATGTTCTTTTATTAATACAAGGCACCCTTAATAGCAGAAAGGCCACCTACCACACAGCAAGACACACACACACACACACACACACACACACACACACACACACACACACCACATATCCCTTATTAATACACAGGAAGAATATCTTGAAAGAAATATAGAATCCCATTATATGGCTTGGCTCCCTTAACACAGTTAGATCCCTTTAACGCCTCAAGAATTCCTTAAATATATCCAAGGAAGCTAAAAACCACAACGCAAACCACAAAGATCCCCTTCCCCTTAATCAAGACACTAACCCTAGTTTCTAACCTAATAGGGAAAGCTTCTGAAGCCCTGAATTCTCCGGTAAGGACAAAAACCTAATCTAACCTAAGACTGGGAGCTTCGACCACACACCTTGCACTGTGCTATCACACAAACACAAGTTTTGGGTGGGGTCAGTCAGGTATTCCCCTGCCTGAGACGGTACACATACAGTCTCTCTCCCTCTCCCTCTCTCTCTCTCTCTCTCTCTCTCTTATTGTGTGGATCTGTGTGCTTATATGAGAGAGAGAGAGAGAGAGAGAGAGAGAGAGAGAGAGAAACCGTGGGCTGGCCGGTGTTTCACTGTTTGATCTGCTGCAGTCTCTGACGAGACAGCCAGACGTTACCCTACGGAACGAGCTCAGAGCTCATTATTTCCGATCTTCGGATAGGCCTGAGACCAGGCACACACCACACACCGGGACAACAAGGTCACAACTCCTCGATTTACATCCCGTACCTACTCACTGCTAGGTGAACAGGGGCTACACGTGAAAGGAGACACACCCAAATATCTCCACCCGGCCGGGGAATCGAACCGCGGTCCTCTGGCTTGTGAAGCCAGCGCTCTAACCACTGAGCTACCGTGTGTGTGTGTGTGTGTGTGTGTATGTGTGTTTGTGTGAGCACGAGCATCTCTGCAATTTAAGGTAGTGATTTCTACTACACGTAAGGAAAACAGTCATGATATGTGTAAAGTACTTGTACAACAACAACGAAAGGTGGCATACTTAAATTACAACGTTGCAGGAAAAAGAAAAAAATAGTTTTAGCAGGATTTCTATATAATTCTAAGATGGATAAAGTGAAACAATTGTGTATTAACAGAATTGGAAGGAATATCAGTAGAATACCTGCTATATTAATAATAAAAATACATTTGTTACATGTGCTAGTGACAACACCCACGCCTCACGAGTAACTTGTCACCTCACTTTGTGACCTTCGATGCATCACGTGCTTCTGCCGCTCACTTGTCGTGTAGACGCGGTCACAGTGAAAACTTCAGCAACTCGCTCTCATTTACGGAGACAAACTAAATAAATTGCCTTTAATGTCAGCGAATATTTCTTGAAAAAAAAAAAAAACGAATAAGGAGGAAGTTTAGATGTTTTCAAAAGATAATTGGTTGAACAATTGCAACAACAAACCTTAGCAACAACAGGATTGACGCAATACTCAAAGAAGCAAGAAATAATGAGAAAACACCCATCCAAAATTTCTCAAAAAACGGAAGAAAGGAAAATTAGCAGACTTTTTTTTTATGATTTCAATGAAAACGTTATTTTCATAAAGGAAATCCACACAATAAAAAAAAAATCATGCTGAAATAGTGAGTAACATTTCCTATAAAAATATGAGAGAGAGAGAGAGAGAGAGAGAGAGAGAGAGAGAGAGAGAGAGAGAGAGAGAGAGAGAGAGAGAGAGATGGAAACACATGGTCATTCTTTATATCATTCCATAAAATTTATAACGATGTAGTGTTCAAAAGCACACACACGAACTAATCAAGTCAGGGCGCGGCGAAGCTTAACATAGCACTCAGGGAAATCCCAGACTAAACCAAACGTAAAACTTAGTTTAAGAGTGGTGTCACTATAACCTAACCATTTCTAACGGTATCATGTCGATCTCTTCCAACTTTTGAGACACATTGACTTGCGGCGGAGTTGATACCATATTCAATCTTTCCCCAACCGAAAACCCTGCTTTTCCGCCAGCTCCCCAAGATTAATGGGGGTATATAAATAAGAGCCGATAACAATAGGAAATAGAGCCGCGAGGCTAGTCTTAGTATTTATCAAAATAGGTAAGGTTTGTTCAAATATATTCACGCAACCTACGTTGCGTGAATGACAATATTGAATATGATTAATTATGAAGATATTGATACTTATTTGGGTTAAGCTTTATATCATATCCGCGTAACATAGTACGAAACTCACGTGTACATAGGACACCTCCCCTGCTCTAAAAATAATAACCTAACCTAAACTAAATGCATACCTTATAGGAAGTGGAACGTCCAAGGTGTGATTGCCAATAGGTCGACCTTTTCTTCCTCATCCTCAAAGGGTTCCGAGTCATTGTTCAGCACTCGACTGATTTTCAGTAAAACACAATGCGATCTTGAGAACTCAGCACTACCTTAGTATAGACATCCCGTCGGTCGTCATTGGGCTCTTAGTTGGCGTGGTTATAGGATGCTAGCAGTCTCCAGACCCTAGCCAGTAGCCAGATATACATATACAATGTTGCCAACCCAGCGAAATAACTCTCCACCTACTACCCCCAACATATCACACACACACACACACACACTCTCTCTCTCTCTCTCTCTCTCTCTCTCTCTCTCATTGACATTATTTGAATTATAAAGAAAATACCGAGAGAGAGAGAGAGAGAGAGAGAGAGAGAGAGAGAGAGAGAGAGAGAGATTGTTTCATTGACTTTGTCTGAATTGTAAAGAAAATATCAATAAAAACATGAGAGAGAGAGAGAGAGAGAGAGAGAGAGAGAGAGAGAGAGGTGGGGGGGATGGGAGGAGAGTTCTTTCGCTACATTGGCAACAGTGTATATCTGGGTAAGATCTGGCGACTGCTGGCATCTCACAATCGCACCAGCTGAGTGCCCAGTGACGGGATGTCTTTACTATGGTGGTAGAGAGAACTAAATGTACACCCAATCTGCTTTGGTTGCAGAAAGGTACCATAAATTCCCAATATTTAAATATGCGTACAGTACACACGTTTACCATTTTAACACTGAGGGTAACCGGCTGCTGTCACGGGTCTGTGCGGAATAATACATTTCTATTATCGTTTACATATCTTGCATATAAAATGTGCTTCATAACAAAATACTCTTAATAAAATGTTTATCGTTCAGTATTTTCGATATAACGAACGAGCACATGATACTTACGGACAATAAAGCAACTTTGCCTACACATAACTACTTTCTGAGGCGCATATGAAGTGTTCCACCTCCACGGCTGTGTGGAAAAAGTTGTATTGTGCTCACGCGGATTTGGAAGGTTTTGTCTAAACCACGGGTTCTCAATCTGAAGCTAGCTAATCCCCAGGGATTCACAAGAAGATTTTCAGAGGTACTTAGATAGCTGATCTAATAATATTTTTTTTGCAGTACCATTGCATATTGAGTTAGTGTCAGTGACTAAATTAACATTTTGTTCTATGTCATATCACTGGAGGGTTCAGGTAAATGGTCTTATAACTCAGGGGGTTCTTAACGAGATAAAGGCTGATAACCCCTGGTCTAAACCTTTTTCAGCTGTACAATACAAAAAGTATGTTACATCAGTGTCGAACGCAAAACAAGAAGTAATTATAAGTAATCGAATTAATGAATCGAAGCGTTCGAACCTGGTCCTTGGTGCAGATCCCCTTCATTGTTATGTTTCCAATAGACATCACTCTACACAGGTGATTCCCTCTTGTTTCCTTGTTGACGGGTTATCTGGAGTCTTTGAAGGGTGAGGGCGGTGATGCTGGGAAGGCTTTAGGGACGCAGTGAGACCTTACTCGTACGGAGAGTCAGAAACGGAGAATGTTACCAAGGGAGTGTTAATGGGATGATATCGGTGAAATGGAAGCGTTCAGGGTTCAAAGGTAACTGTCATTACTACGCCGAGACAAGACTTGCAGGAAGAGTGCTTTCAATCGTAACATTTACTTCCCTCTCATTGTAACCAATATAAACCATAAAGATTGATCCGCTAACATAATTTTGAAAAGAAAAAACATGTGAAGAAGCAGTGATCCGAGTTTACTCAAGTTCTAAAAGCAGGCGATTGGTCCATTGTATTAGTTTTCCATATCCTTTTATACAATAGAATAATAAAATAATTCATCCTTTAATCTTGCTTCTCTATTGCGCTGTTTTGTATAGAATATCTGTAATCTTCCCCTATCATTATATTTTCGTGTGGAATTCCTTTTAACTTTGTTAACTGCATGTTTCCATCAATTTCTTTAAGTACTTTGTGTTCACCTTTCCTTCTCCTCACGTTTCCTGGCTCATGATCACGAGGAATTCACAACTGGTAGCATCAGTGAGCTTTCTCTTGCGTCTTTGTATAATCGTCTCTGTGAGGGGAAGCTTGGGTGTGACGGTCACTGGGGGGATCAGAGCGTAATGCTGGCGAGGGTGAAGCAGACCATCAGTCACAAACATACAAACGCGATCCCCTTCTCTCACTCTATCTCTCCACTATTATTATCTCCCATTTATACGTGGTGGCGGTGGTGGTTATACTCCCGTGGTCCAAGTTATGGTGTATGTATTTTATATTCTTTTACCCTCCGTATTAGTGGTCTTCCCTTGTCACACTGTCTTATCCCTCTACTGGGCCAGGAACACTCACAGGCATTAGCGATTCTTTTATTAATGTCCTGCAAATCTCGTGTGCCTCGCCGGTGTCTTTACTGGTGTGAGGGAGCGCCAGGTACGTGGGCCGCAGCTACCTCGTTGATGGGAATTAATTAGCACCCGTGTCTTTGATCGACCAGGAATATGGTTTCAAAAAATTATTCTCCTTGCCTTATTTACCATTGATGAAGTGGCGTACACCATTTCTGATATCTTAGATGTAGTCATAATAGTAGTGGTAATAGTAGTAGTAGTAGTAGTAGTAGTAGTAGTAAATGAAATTACAAAAATAGTTGTACTACAGTAGTTTTTCCATAAAATGTAGTAGTAGTAATAGCAGTTGAAGTAGTAATAGTTGTAGTAGTAGTAGTAGTAGTAGTAGTAGTAGTAGTAGTAGTAGTAGTAGTAGTTTTCGTTGTTGTTATTGTTGTTGTAAAATAACAACAACACTCAAGACACTTGTCTACTAACCACTTTATTATTCTTATATCAACAACAACAACAACAACAACAACAACAACAATGTCGACAGCACCACCACCAACAACAGCAACAACAACACAGTTTCTTCAAAGAGATGAAAATGTTCATCCGCAAACAAAGGGAGATAAAGTCCCATTAAGACACTCACATCCCCACCTGGTGCGCTAATCCTCTTTGCGTGAGTGATAAGAAAATTCGCGCTGCCTGACGGAAGACTGATCGCTCCCTCGTGTGCTGCATGTAACAGGGATCATAACCTGCTACACATCACTTGAAAATACCTTTTTCATTAAGTACGTGTTGTATGTATTGTAGACAACATAATATTCAGTGCAGTATTATTATCACGTGAGTCCTGATGCAACTTTGTTGATTAAATGCTTGTTATATTTGTTATAGATGCCATCATCAGTGCAGTACAATCAATACGAGAGTTCTTGAAACCATCTTGATAAGTAGCTACTTAATTTATATATATATATATATATATATATATATATATATATATATATATATATATATATATATATATATATATATATATATATATATATATATATATATACCACAATATTCATTGTAATTCTATGGATATGAGAATCTTCTAAGTCTAAAGAAGTGATATGTTCATCAAAACGTACGATGAAGTATTAATCAATAATAATAATGTATGCGTTTTTATGTTGATAATATGACTTGATTTATTTCTTTATTGTCTCATACGTAAGCGATATGATGCTCTAAAAAGCATTTCTTTCATATTCATCGTTTTAACTTTTTTTCAACTGTTTTTTACTTAGTTACGATATTTCACAACTTCATTTCTATGACTTTTATAGACGATGGATTGTCCCCTCTTGTAGGATCTTTACTCGAGGGATTTCTTAATATATGATTGTGTACTACTACATAGCTTGTCACGTACACCCTTGTAGGGACCAGCAGTTACTACCTTCTTTTTCTTTTATGTTCTTTTTGTGTCCATTCCCAAATCAAACGCACACACACACACACACACACACACACACACACACACACACACACACACACACACACACACACACAGAGAGAGAGAGAGAGAGAGAGAGAGAGAGAGAGAGAGAGAGAGAGAGAGAGAGAGAGAGAGAGAGAGAAGTGATTTAAAGGATAAGAAAGATATATACCAAAAAGTAACAGCAGTTTAATCTGTACAGTAATTTTATAACTTTCTGTAACTTTTTATCAGTGTTTGAAATCTGTCAATGAAAACATCTTGTCTATCGCGAACCGTGTCGAGTGAGGTCATAGCACCACATTTAGTCAAGCTTCGTCTCCCCACACCCAAAACAGTTGTCAAATTTCAGGCAGGCGGTGGTGTGCCGACACATCTCATTTGCGTGACTTTGTATAATGGTACACCCCGGAGGCCAGTGATGGTGAGTGGGAAGTGGCGGGGGAGGGAGGGACTACTGAGCTTACCAACGCGCGCTTATGTCACGTGCTAGATTAGCATCACAAGTGAGGTTGATGGATATATTAACTTGCTTTAAAAAGGATAAGCAATCATAGTAGATTAACTTGCAACATTTTTTCACGCAATGCTATTAATTCAAATAAATTAAAGTAATATAAAGATTAAAAAAAAAACATTTTCCGAAGTATTGCGGAGGAACCCATTATACCAATAGCCTCTGGAGTGACGGTGGACGAACGAGGTGATAACAGAGGCTGCAAGTTGACGCTGTATTCATGGCGACACAACGAGGCGCTCAGGACACCTGGGGTCAGGGGAGGGCGGGGCGTGGTGGCTGCTGGAGGCTGCTTGGTCACCAAACACACAGCTGGGGATCAAGTGTTCAGCTTTACACAGTGGACTCATTACGACGGCCACCAGGATGTATAATCCCGCTGTAACGGAGCTGATAGTGTGACTAGCCGTGTGTTAATCCTTCCTTGTGCCATTGCAGCACCTTCCTCTGTCCACAGCTACTATTTTGTCCTCGTCTCTCCATCTGTTTCCTCCCCTTGCTATCTCCATCCATCTATTTCTTCCTCCCCTCTCCCATTATATTCGTCATTTTATTCAGTTCTTTCTTTCGACCCTCTTTTAATTCAACACAGCCACGGTTCCCATGCATGAAGGCAACTATACGATCAGGCTTAGATACACACACACACACACACACACACACACACACACACACACACACACACACACACACACACCGAGTAGTGTAGTGATTAGCACGCCCGACTCACAATCGAGAGGGCCGGGTTCGAATCCCGGTGCGGCGAGGCAAAACGGGCAAGCCTCTTAATGTGTGGCCCTGTTCACCTAGCAGTAAATAGGTACGTGATGTAACTCGAGGGGTTGTGGCCTCGTTTTCCCGGTGTATGGAGTGTGTTGTGGTCTCAGTCCTACCCGAAGATCGGTCTATGAGCTCTGAGCTCGCTCCGTAATGAGGAAGACTGGCTGGGTGACCAACAGGCAACCGAGGTGAATTACACACACACACACACACACACACACACACACACACTCTCTCTCTCTCTCTCTCTCTCTCTCTCTCTCTCTCTCTCTCTCTCTCTTCACGCCTCCACTGCAGCATTTTGAGCGCTTCTAGTGAAATCCGCGGCAGCAACATTCCCTCTCGTTCAGCGCAGCTCATTTCGACATGATAACACACACCTTGTTAGTTCTCTCTCCTCGCTTCGTCAGTCGCTGGGCGTTTTATTATGCTGGCGCGAAAATTTTGGGATTTCTGGCTTCGAACTAATTTCTGTTGCGTTTCCGTTTACCCCCGAGGACGAGGCTGAGGTTGGAGTCGGTTGGTGGGTGGGTAGGGCATCTACGAACCCGATTCTGATAAATACGATTTTGTGCTTGTGTTGAATCTGTTCACCCGTAAGTTTTGGTGAAGATCGGTCGTGATACGTCGAATATTTGAGTGTCAGGCATTGCGCTGATCATTTCTGTCGACCGCTCGCTGACATTTCTGACAAATCTCATGTTACCCCTTGTATAGAAAAGTTACATTTTGGCTGTTGGATATTTTCATCATACAGCCAGTTTATCTTTGACATACGGAAAAAAAAAATGTTTATTTTGGTGCACTTCTTGTTTTTGCGTGGGTTTATAGTTTTTAATCCCAGTTTTGTTATTTTACATATCGCAGAGAATTTGAAATAATAATGAAATTTGCGTGTAACTATTATCAACTCATGTGTGCGCCCCTCCTTCCCTTCACGTCACCTCAATCCTTCCATATCACCGCCCTCCATCCTCGCTGACTTCACGCCTCCCTCCCCATATCTCACTTCCCCTCCTAGCTGCCTTACGCACGTTCACTCCACGCTCTATTCCAACCCCCTCATCCGATCCCCGCCTCTCTTCATCCTCCCCCAGAGTCAGATGTTTGCGTTCTGGGGATAATTGAGCCCAACACTCTCATTTTCCAACAGTTCTGGACGTTTGCTGTGAGCGGAAGAGCTCTTTGGCAATGCTGGGTTTCGACGTAATGTCCGGCCCACAACACAACGCTTATGCTAATATGTGATGCTTGGGAGTGATGGCTGGGTTATATGCCGGCACAGGCGAAAAAGTTTTGAATTTATGTTGACGTGAAAAGAGTGAGAGAGAGAGAGAGATAGATAGATAGATAGATAGATAGAGAGAGAGAGAGAGAGAGAGAGAGAGAGAGAGAGAGAGAGAGAGAGGATGCTGAAAATAGAGAACTGTAAAGGTTTGTTTGTATGTCCATCTGTCTGGTTGTCGGTC